>NC_057797.1:489048954-489236968 GCF_018294505.1 Triticum aestivum
CTTAGGCGAGCACTGGGCTGCAGCTAAGCCTCCGAGTGGGAGTCTGGCTCACCACTCGGTAGGATTTTCAAATACTTAGGCGAGTACTTGGACTGCAGCTAAGCCCCCGAGTGGGAGGTTTGCTCTCCACTCGGTAGGATTTTTATATACTTAGGCGAGCACTGGGCTGCAGCTAAGCCTCCGAGTGGGAGTCTGGCTCACCACTCGGTAGGGTTTTCATATACTTAGGCGAGTACTTGGACTGCAGCTAAGCCCCCGAGTGGGAGGTTTGCTCTCCACTCGGTAGGATTTTCAAACACTTAGGCGAGCACTGGGCTGCAGCTAAGCCCCCGAGAGGGAGTCTGGCTCACCACTCGGTAGGATTTTTTGCAAACTTAGGCGAAACGGATTCGCAGCTAAGCCACCCACTGGGGGATTTCGTACTCAAACAAAAGTGACAGCAATTACAGGAAGAACTGGGACACTCTTGTCTTTGATAAAAATAAACTACAGAAGTTTTTCTTATTACACCTCATCCGAGTGAGAATTCAAGTGTAAAATGGGCGGAGTAGTTCCGCATTCCAAGCTCGTGGCTCGTCGATCCGGCGATCAACGTTGTAGAGATGATATGCTCCATTGTGGAGGACTCTGGTGACGATGAAGGGGCCTTCCCAAGTAGGAGCAAGTTTGTGTGGTTTCTGTTGATCCACTCGGAGGACCAAATCTCCTTCTTGGAAGGCTCGGCTCTTCACATTTCTGGCATGGAATCGACGCAAGTCTTGCTGATAGATGGTCGATCTGATCATAGCCATTTCCCTCTCCTCCTCTAGGAGGTCGACTGCGTCTTGCTGGGCTTGCTCTGCTTCGTCTTCATTATAAAGCTCGACTCTGGGGGCGTTGTGAAGTAGATCACTCGGCAGGACGGCTTCGGCTCCGTAAACCAGAAAGAATGGCGTTCTTCCAGTCGACCGGTTCGGGGTGGTCCTTAGTCCCCACAAAACTGACGAAAGCTCGTCGACCCAAGCGCCTGCTGCGTGCTTGAGATCACACATCAGTCGAGGCTTCAATCCTTTGAGAATCAGACCATTTGCTCTTTCAGCTTGTCCATTCGACTAGGGATGCGCGACCGACGCGTAGTCGACTCGTGTGCCTTGAGAGGCGCAAAAAGCTCTGAACTTGTCTGAATCGAAGTTTGACCCATTGTCAGTGATGATGCTATGCGGGACCCCATATCTGAATATCAACTCTCTGATGAAACTGATAGCAGTGCTAGCATCAAGATTTTTGATAGGCTTGGCTTCAATCCATTTGGTGAACTTGTCGACTGCCACAAGCACATGTGTGAATCTGCTCCTGCCTGTTCTCAGTGGACCAACCATGTCCAGTCCCCAAACAGCGAAGGGCCAGACGAGTGGAATGGTCCTCAGAGCTGATGTTGGCTTGTGCGACATGTTGGAGTAGAACTGGCAGCCTTCACACTTGTCGACTATCTCTTTCGCCATTTCGTTTGCCCTGGGCCAGTAAAAACCCGCTCGGTATGCTTTGGCCACGATGGTCCGAGAGGACGCATGGTGACCACAGGTCCCCGAGTGGATATCATCAAGGATTATCTGACCTTCTTCTGGCGTTATGCACTTCTGACCGATTCCAGTTGCGCTTTCTCTATACAACTATCCTTTTATGACTGTGAAAGCTTTAGATCGACGAACGATCTGTCGAGCCTCTTCTTCATCCTCTGGAAGTTCTTTCCTCAAGATATACGCGATGTATGGTATTGTCCAGTCGGGAGTGATTGCCAAGACCTCCATGACTAGGTCGATCACAGCAGGAATTTCGACTTCAGTCGGATCTGTGGCACTTTTCGGTTGCGGGGCTTCTTCTGTAAAAGGATCCTCCTGGACTGACGGCGAGCGGATGTGCTCCAAAAACACATTGCTAGGAATGGCTTCTCTCTTGGAGCCTATCTTTGCCAGATCATCAGCTGCTTGATTTTTCAGTCGGGGGATGTGATGAAGCTCTAACCCCTCGAATTTCTTTTCTAGCTTTCTTACTGCATTGCAGTAGCCAGTCATAGCTGGGCTTCTGACGTCCCACTCCTTCATCACCTGATTAACCACCAAATCTGAGTTGCCATAGACCATGAGGCGCCGGACGCCGAGTGAAATGGCCATGCGCAACCCATACAAGAGTGCTTCATATTCTGCTTCATTATTGGAGGAATCGAAGTGAATCTGGAGAACATATCTGAGCTTATCTCCTCAGGGGGAGACCAATACTACCCCAGCACCAGAACCATTCAGTATCTTAGATCCATCGAAGAACATGGTCCAGTGCTCCGAGTGAACTTGAGTCGGAAGCTGTTGTTCAATCCACTCGGCGACGAAATCTGCAATTGCTTGGGACTTGATAGCCTTCTTTGCTTCAAACTTGATATCTAGGGGAAGGAGTTCGATCGCCCACTTCGCCACTCGACCAGTTGCATCTCTGTTGTGCAAAATCTCTGACAGTGGAGCGTCGCTGACAACTATAATGGAATGGTCAGAGAAGTAGTGTGCAACCTTCTTCATGGTCATGTAAATCCCATATACAAGCTTCTGGTAATGGGGATATCTTTGCTTCGAAGGAGTCAAAACTTCAGACACATAATATACTGGGCGCTGAACTCTGAAGGCCTTTCCTTCTTCTTCCCGCTCGACCGTAAGTACTGTACTGACAACTTGTCCCGTGGCCGCAATGTAAAGCAGCAGAGGCTCTTTACTGATTGGGGCAGCAAGCACCGGCTGGGTGGAGAGCAGAGCTTTGAGCTCTGCAAACGCTGCATCAGCTTCTGGAGTCCACTCGAACTTGTTAGACTTCTTCATCAGTCGGTAAAGAGGCAACGCCTTTTCACCGAGACGAGAAATGAATCGACTTAGAGCGGCCAAGCAACCTGTAAGCTTCTGGACATCATGCACACGCGTGGGCGCTTCATCCGGAATATGGTGCCAACTTTCTCGGGATTGGCGTCAATTCCTCGTTCGGAAACGAGAAAACCGAGTAACTTTCCACCTGGAACTCCGAATGTGCACTTTGATGGATTGAGCTTGATATCATATCCCCTGAGGTTAGCAAAGGTTTCAGCAAGGTCAGTCAGCAGGTCGGAACCTTTCCGTGACTTAACCACAATATCATCCATGTATGCTTCTACGTTCCGACTGATCTGAGTGAGCAAACACTTCTGAATCATCCTCATGAATGTGGCTCCAGCATTCTTGAGGCCGAAGGGCATGGTGACATAACAGAAGCACCCGAATGGGGTGATAAAAGCCGTTTTGATCTCGTCGGGTCCATACAGACAGATCTGATGGTACCCTGAATAAGCATCTAGAAAAGACAAACGCTCACACCCCGCGGTCGAGTCGACTACCTGGTCGATGCGGGGGAGAGGGAAATGATCTTTTGGGCAGGCCCGATTGATATGTTTAAAGTCAATGCACATGCGAAGTGACTTGTCCTTGTTGGGGACCATGACAACATTGGCGAGCCACTCGGAGTGGTAAATCTCTCGGATGAACTCCGCTGCTAAGAGCCGAGCCACCTCCTCGCCAATAGCTTTCCTCTTCTGGACGGCGGACCGTCGAAGATGTTCTTTCACAGGCTTGAAATTCGGGTCGATTCATAGACGGTGCTCAGCCAGCCCCCTGGGAACTCCAGGCATGTCAGAAGGCTTCCATGCGAAGATGTCCCAGTTCTCACGGAGGAACTGGATGAGCGCTTCTTCCTATTTGGAGTCGAGCATCATTGAGATGTGAGTCGGAGCAGCATTGGGGTCGGTCGGGTGAATGTGAACTGGCTTAGTTTCACCGGACGACTAAAAAGCTGATTCTGAAGCTGGCTTCTTGGCTCGCAGCAATTCACTCGGATCAGCAGTCTTCTGGTACTCTTGCAGCTCGACTACTGACATCTGAGCATCAGCGATCTTTGATCCTTTCTGAAAACACTCCTCTGCTTTCTTCCGATTGCCTGTAACGGTGATCACACCTCTGGGGCCGGGCATCTTCAACTTGAGATACACATAGCACGGTCGAGCCATGAAGCGTGCATAAGCTGGCCGGCCCAGAATAGCATGATAAGCACTTTGGAAGTCCACAACCTCAAATGTCAACTTTTCCTTACGGTAATTCTTTGAATCACTGAAAACCACATCGAGAGCAATCTGGCCGAGTGACTCGGCTTTCTTTCCAGGAATGACTCCATGGAAACTCATGTTGCTGGCACTGAGCCTGGACATCGGGATGCCCATCCCTTTCAACGTTTCTGCATACAGTATGTTCAGGCCGCTTCCACCATCCATCAGGACTTTGGTCAGTCGAGTGCCTTCGACAACTGGATCGACCACCAGAGCTTGCCTCCCAGGGGTGGCAATGTGCGCAGGGTGATCGGACTGGTCGAACGTGATGGCAGTCTGAGACCACTTCAGGTAGCTGGGTGTTGCCGGGGCAACCATATTCACTTCACGGTTAATGACTTTCAGTCGACTTTTGCTTTCGACATCAGCAAAAATCATCAAGGTGGAATTGACTTGGGGGTATCCATCGTCACTATCTTCTTTGTCTTCAACTCTGCCTGACTCTTTTTCCTTGTCTTTGGACTGCTTGCCCTGAAACTGCTGGATCAGGAGTCGGCACTGTCGAGTGGTATGCTTTGGGTAAATAAGATTACCCTCTTCATCTTTCTTGGTGTGGATGTGACATGGCAGATCCAAAACATTATTTCCATCTTGATCCTTGACTTTCTTGGGGTTCCAGGGCCCCTTGGGTTTTCCCTTGAATTTTCCCTGGGTTACGGCCAGGGCCTCCCCAGGAGCGGCTGGCTCGGCCTTCCGCTTCTGCTTCCGACTGGAATTGCCTCCGGTTTCCTGGGCGACTGCTTTCTGCTTGCCACTCCGGAGTCGATCTTCATCTTCTCCGTTAGCGTATTTGGTGGCAATTTCCATCATCCAATTCAGAGACATTTCTCCGGTCCGACCGAACTTCAGGTTCAACTCTCTGTTCTTGACGCCTTCTTTAAAGGCATAAACTGCTTGGTGATCTGGTACATTCTCAACTGTGTGATGCAAAGTGATCCACCTCTGGATGTAATCCCTCAGAGTTTCACTCGGTTTCTGCACGCAAGACCGCAATTCTGTAAGGCCTACTGGTCGCTTGCATGTTCCTTTAAAGGTCGTGACAAACACTGGAGAGAGATCCTCCCAAGTGTAGATGTTGCTGGGTGCTAACTGATTCAGCCACGCTCTGGCTGAGCCCTCTAACAGGAGAGGCAAATGCTTCATAGCCACCTCATCATTGCCGCCACCAATCTGGACAGCCACTCGGTAGTCTTCAAGCCAAGTGTCAGGCTTAGACTTGCTGGTGAACTTGCTGACTCCAGTCGCCAACCGGAAGTTGGGAGGAATCACTGCAGCCCTGATGGCTCGACTGAAACACTCTGGCCCCGAAACACGTACTCTGCTGCTGGCAGGCGCATCTCTGTCGTGGCCTTCTCGGTGAGCTCTGTTCCTGTCAACCAGACCCTGAACGAGGATGGATCTCGCATCAAAGCCTGGGTCCCTGGGGTCGACTGGAACTGTCCGCCCAACACTATGAGGGTGTCTGTCATCCTACTGTCGAGGCGCATATGACCCACTCCTCGGGGGAGGGGTTGGCACTCGACGTTGATCGAACCGGTGATCATACTGCTCATTTCTTCTGTACTGATCGTGCCGGTCTCCGCGTCCCTCACGCCTCGGGGGCGATCTTGGGCTGTGAGCCGACTGGACTGTATCCGTTGCAACGGATCGACTATGGATCCTATTCCGCGACTGAGAAACAGCGGAATTCTGGTTTCCCGCTGCCCGGAGCAACGCTCTGATTTGCAACAAGCCCCTGCCAGCCTCCGACTGGGAGGGCTGAATCGATTCTGCTATACGGGCCGCGGCTGCCAAATTCTGAACTGGGGTTCGATATACCTGCGTAGGCGGGAAGAGCTGACGTCGACTGGACTCGGGAGCTCGCTGACGCGCTTGCTCGTCGAGTATTCGCTGGAGATTCTCCAGTCAAGTGCCTCGGCCAAGTTAGCCAAGCGCGCGTCCTCCAAGGCCCGGGCCTCGGGGTTTTCTCCAACGATAGGAGTGTGGAGTGCATCCATGTTCCGGCAGCGAAGCTCCTCTCGCTGCAATGACGTGAGAGGTTCGGGGAGATACTCATCGTGGGGATGCGACGAGTCGCCTCCACCCGCGCCTCCATCGGTGCGAGGGAAACCGGGAGGACTGTGTGTTCCATCGACCGCCAGAACCTCAGCCGCCGGGTCGCTGCTGTCGCACTCGAATGCGGTCTCCGCGGGGCCAGTCGACAGGTCGAACAGGCCGTAGAGGGATTCGTCGGGCTCGATTGTCGCGACTTGTGGGGCTGCCGATTGGCGGGCCACGACATGCCTCACCCACCTCTGAAGTCTCGACCGGCCGGAGCGCTTGCGCCGGTGGGAGATAGGACGGGAAGATGACACGGGAGCCGACCGATACAGGGTCGACGGCTGCCGCAGGAGGACGCCACGAACACATGCGCGGAAGTGCGTCGCACCGCGGACGGGGAGGGCGTCGACGTCGAGTGGAGCCTCCTGAAGCCAAGCGGAGTTGTCGGCGATGAACGTGAGTGCGCCGAGACGGATCTCGCGTTCCTCCACAAAATCTCCGCATGAAAACATGATCAAAGGGATCGGAAAAATCACAACTTCTCCAACTAGGCGCTAAGACTCCAGCCCCAAGGTGGGCGCCAACTGTCGTGGTTCTAACTCTGACAGTGAGGTAGGGGGGTATGTATGGAGAGGCTAGATCTTAGCTATGGAGAAGTTGTAAATACACCAGGATGTACGAGTTCAGGACCTTTGCGAAGGAAGTAACAGCCCTATGTCTTGGTGCCCGGAGGCGGTCGACTGGATTATGTGTGTATGAATTACAGGGGTGCCAACCCCTGCTACTGAGGAGGGGGGGTGGCGTATATAGAGTTCGCTAGACCCCTTCGATCCTCAGTAATGCAGGGTTAAAATACATTAAGACTGGGCGTTACTGGTAACGTCCCTAATAAAGTGCTATGATGACCATAAAGACTATTTAATGGCCAACCGTTTGCTTGCGGAGTGACTTTAGATTTCCTGTCAGTCGAGTGATTGGCTTCGTAGTCGAGTGGTAGCTTCCTGGTCGAGTGTCTTGAATCCGTCGAGTGAGATACCTTCAAGTCGATTGAAAGGTGACTTCTTCCAGGGATGTCCTTGGGTAGGGCTCTTAGGACAGGTCCATGCCCCTACCCTAGGTACATAGCTTCATCAGTACATACCCTCAGCCCCGAGGGTGAACTACTCCCTCCTCATCATGGAGAGCACCGGGATGATGAAGATGGCCACCGGAGAGGGATTCCCCCCTCCGGCAGGGTGCTGGAACGGGTCTAGATTGATTTTCGGTGGCTATAGAGGCTTGCGGCGGCGGAACTCCCGATCTAGGTTTCTTTCTGGAAGTTTGGGTATATATAAGAGGTGTTGGAGTCGGGAACAAGTCAGGGGGTCCCCGACGTGGCCACGAGGTAGGGGGCGCCCCCAGGGGGGTGGGCGCGCCCCCCACCCACTTGGGCAGCCCGGGACTCTTCTGGCCCAACTCTTTTACTCCATGGCCTTCTTCTGGTCCAAAAATAAGTTCCATGAAGTTTTAGGTCAAGTGGACTCCGTTTGATTTTCCTTTTCTATAAAACTCAAAAACAAGGAAAAAACAGAAACTGGCACTGGGCTCTAGGTTAATAGGTTAGTCCCAAAAATCATATAAAATAGCATATAAATGCATATAAAACATCCAAGGTTGATAATATAATAGCATGGAACAATCAAAAATTATAGATATGTTGGAGACGTATCAGACGGCAAGCAATATGTATATACCCACGCCCACAACTCCTTTGGGTTCTACTCGTGCATATAACATCTACGTATAGACCTGGCTTGGATGCCACTGTTGGGGAACGCAATATTTCAAAAAAAACCTACGATCACGCAAGATCTATCTAGGGTTGCATAGCAACGAGAGGGGAGAGTGTGTCTACGTACCCTTGTAGACCGAAAGCGGAAGCATTAAGTAACACAGTTGATGTAGTCGAACGTCTTCGCGATACAAACCGATCAAGGACCGAACGCATGTCACCTCCGCAACCTGCACACATTCAGCTCGGTGACGTCCCTCAAACTCTAGATCTAGCTGAGGCCGAGGGAGAGTTTCATCAGCACGACGATGTGTTGACGATGATGATGAAGTTACCGACGTAGGGCTTCGCCTAAGTACTACTACAATATGACCGAGGTGAAAATTTGTGGAGGGGGCACCACACACGGCTAAGAGATCAACTTGTGTGTCTATGGGGTGCCCCCCTCCCCTGTATATAAAGGAGGGGAGGAGGGGGGGCGGCCGGCCTCATGGTGCGCCCCCAAGGGGGGATTCCTACTCCTACTAGGAGTAGGATTCCCTCCTTTCCTAGTCCTACTAGGAGGGGGAAGGAAGGGAAAGAGGAGAAGAAGGAAAGGGGGCCGGCCCCCTCCCAATTCGGATTGGGCTTGGGGGGGTGCCCCCACCTCTTGGCCACCTCCTCTCTCTTCCAGTAAAGCCCATGTAGGCCCATTAAGCCCCCGGGGGGTTCCGATAACCCCCCGGTACTCCAGTATATGCCCGAACTCATCTGAAACCATTCCGGTGTCCAAACATAACCTTCCAATGTATCAATGTTCATGGTACATCAAAACATATAAACTCATAATACTGATCGTCATCGAACGTTAAGCGTGCGGACCCTACGGGTTCGAGAACTATGTAGACATGACCGAGACTCATCTCCGGTCAATAACCAATAGCAGAACCTGGATGCTCATATTGGTCCATACATATTCTACGAAGATCTTTATCGGTCAAACCGCATAACAACATACGTTTGTTCCCTTTGTCATCGATATGTTACTTGCCCGAGATTCGATCATCGGTATCGTCATACCTAGTTCAATCTCGTTACCGTCAAGTCTCTTTACTCGTTCCGTAATGCAACATACCGCAACTAACTCATTAGTCGCATTGCTTGCAAGGCTTATAGTGATGTGCATTACCGAGAGGGCCCAGAGATACCTCTTCAACAATCGGAGTGACAAATCCTAATCTCGATCTATGCCAACTCAACAAACACCATCGGAGACACCTGTAGAGCATCTTTATAATCACCCAGTTACGTTGTGACGTTTGATAGCACACTAAGTGTTCTGATAATCCCCAAGTGCAGGGAATCATCGTGGCAATTCCCAAAGGTGGAAGTGATAAGTATGGAGTGTCGAACCCACAAGGAGCTAAAGGTAAGATCAATATTCTCTCAAGCCCTATCTGCCACTGATACGACTCTACGTACACTGAACATTTGCTTCCAACTAGAAATGAGAAATAAAACTATGTTGTGGGTATGAAGAGGATAACTTTGCATGATATCGGAGAGCTAAAATATAAAAGTAGGTGTTGTTATCATGAAGTTAGAATATATTACTAAATATTATAAATAGCGAGTTTGGAATAATGATGGGTAGGTGTGTAGAATTGTCCTAGGCAATTGTTAACAAGACTGATAGTCGTCATTGCAATTTCATATGAGGGAGAGGCATAAGCTAACACACTTTCTCTTCTTGGATCATATGCACTTATGATTGGAACTCTAGCAAGCATCCGCAACTACTAAAGATCATTAAGGTAAAACCCAACCATAGCATTAAAGCATCAAGTCCCCTTTATCCCATACGCAACAACCCCCTTACTCGGGTTTATGCTTATGTCACTCAAGCAACCCACTATAAGCGAATCATGAACGTATTGCAACACCCTATAGTGGGAATCCCTCACGCTTGCACGACATAGAGGGCACAATAGGACAGCACCAAAATAAAACATACAACTCGTACCAATCTAGATCATCAATCAACCCAAAGACAAAGGATATCTACTCAAAACATCATAGGATGGCAACACATCATTGGATCATAATATGTGGCATAAAGCACCATGTTCAAGTAGGGATTACAGCGGGGTGCGGGAGAGTGGACCGCATAAAAGAGATGAGGATGGTGATGTTGATGAAGACGATCACCGCGGCGATGATTCCCCTCCCGATGGCACTCCGGCGCCACCGAGAGAGAGGAGGAGAGGTTCTCCCCCTTGTGCTTCATCCTCCATGGCCTCCTCCCTGGATGGGGAGAGGTTCTCCCTCTGGTCCTTGTCCTTCATGGTGATGATGGCCCCTCCGGGATCGTCCTCCATAGCCTCCGGTGATGATGACCCCCTCCGATAGAGCGCTAGAGAGGGCCTAGATTGATTTCTCATGGCTACAGAGGCTTGCGGCGGCGGAACTTCTGATCTAGGTTATTTGCTGGGGGTTTCTGTATTTATAGGAATTTTTGGCGTCGGTTTCACATCAGGGGGGGTCTCCAAATCGTCCACAAGATAGGGGCCCACGCCCAGGGGGTAGGGCGCGCCCCCACCCTTGTGGACAGCCCGGGACTTTGCTGGCCCAACTCTTTTACTCCGGGGGCTTCTTTTGGTCCATAAAAAATCGTCAAAAATTGGCCCGTCAATTGGACTCCGTTTGGTATTCCTTTTCTGTAAAACTCAAAAACAAGGAAAAACAGAAACTGGCACGGGCTCTAGGTTAATAGGTTAGTCCCAAAAATCATATAAAATAGCATATAAATGCATATAAAACATCTAATATGGATAATATAATAGAATGAATACTTCATAAATTATAGATACGTTGGAGACGTATCAGCATCCCCAATCTTAATTCCCGCTCGTCCTCGAGTAGGTAAATGATAAAAGAAATAATTTATGAAGTGTGAATGCTAGCAGGTGCACAAGTTTGATCAATGATAATTTTCAATCACCTTTTCTAGCATCATTATATGTCATAACAGTAGCTCATCTCATAAAACTTTTCATGATCAAGTAACAAGCTATTCACATGTTAAAGTATAGATCATAACTTTCTTGAAAACTAACAAACTGTGCTCTTAGTCATCAAACAATTACAATTCATATTATTTTCGGGAAGGGTCTATGTAAGAGCTTTGATTCAGCAAACTCCGCATACTCAACTATCATTTAATCTTTCACACTTGCTAACACTCACGTGATATTTATGGGTTCAAAGTTTTAATCGGACATAGAGAAAGACAGGGGCTTATAGTTTCGCCTCCCAACGTTTTACCTCAAGGGTAATGTCAACAATACTAATTTATGAAAACCTACATCCAAGTGGATATATATATCCGGATCGCTCCAACACAAAGTGCTTACCAAAGGAAAAAGTGTAAAAAGGGAAAGGTGATGATCACCAAGACTCTTGTATAAGGGTAGAAGATAAAAGTAAAAGATAGGCCCTTCGCAGAGGGAAGCAGAGGTTGTCATGCGCTTCTATGGTTGGATGCACAAAATCTTAATGCGAAGGAATGTCACTTTATATTGCCACTTGTGATATGGATCTTTATTATGCAGTCCGTCGCTTTTATTTCTTCCACATCACAAGATCGTATAAAGCTTATTTTCTCCACACTAATAAATCATACATATTTAGAGAGCAATTTTTATTGCTTGCAACAATGACAACTTACTTGAAGGATCTTACGCAATCCATAGGTAGATATGGTGGACTCTCATGGCAAAACTGGGTTTGAGGATATTTGGAAGCACAAGTAGTATCTCTACATGGTGCAAAGAATTTGGCTAGCATGAGAGGGAAAGGCAAGCTCGACATGTTGGATGATCCAAGACAATATAACGTTTCAGATATAGGAAAACATAACCCATTAAGTCGTCTTCCTTGTCCAACATCAACCTTTTAGAATTTCATATTTTAATGAGTGCTCACAATTGCAAAAGATGTCCAAGATAGTATATTTATATGTGAAATCTCTCTTCCTTCAATATTCTTTCATGAATTGTTCAAGTGACCAATTCTGTGTTTGCTAACTTCCCATAAGTTTACTACCTATACTTATTATGTGTGAAGTCATTACTCCCCATGTTGTAAGCATACGAAACATATATAAATTCAGATTTATGATATTCAATTCATTCAACCATTTACTCATAGGATATATGTGAAGCACATGAGTAAATGACAAACTACTCCAAAAAGATATAAGTGAAGAATAATGAGTAGTCAAATAATTAAATAGACATGGGAGGATTCTTTTTCATTCAAGATTTCAGATCCAATGATTTTATTCAAAAGAAAGTAAAATTGAAAATATCCTCCAAGCAAAACACATATCATGTGACGAATAAAAATATAGCTCCGAGTAAGGTATACCGACAGTTCTGAAGACGAAAGAGGGGATGCCTTTTGGGGCATCCCCAAGCTTAGGCGCTTGAGTCTTCCTTCAATATTACCTTGGGGTTCCTTGGGCATCCCCAAGCTTAGGGTCTTTCCACTCCTCATATCGATATCTCACCCAAAGCTTGAAAACTTCAATCACACAAAACTTAACGGAACTTCGTGAGATAGGTTAGTATGATAGAGAGTAAACCATTCACTTTGGTACTATCAAAGACAAGGTTCATAATTTTTATCACACAATTCCTACTGTACCATATCATTTCTACAATTTATATTGAGAAATATAAGCCATAAAAACTAGAAAACAAGCAAACTATGCAATTAAAACAGAATCTGTCAGAAACAGAACAGTCTGTAATGATCTAAACACCAACCATACTTCTGATACTCCAAGAATTATGAAATAAATTGGTGGACGTGAGGAATTTTTCTATTAATATTCTGAAAAAAGAATCAACTCAATTGCACTCTTCTGTAAAAAATGACAGCTAATCTCATGAGCGCAAAGTTTCTGTTTTTTACAGCAAGATCACATTACCTTTCACCCAAGTCTTCCCAAAGGTCTTACTTGGCACTTCATTGAAGCAAAAGCTATAATACATTATTACTACAGTATCTTAATCATGAGAACACACAAAAACAGTAATGGTAAATATTGGGTTATCTCCCAACAAGCGTTTTTCTTCAATGCCTTTTAGCTAGGCATGATGATTTCAATGATGCTCACATAAAAAATAAGAATTGAAACATAAAGAGAGCACATTTAAACCTAACCCACTTCCTATGCCTAGGGATTTTGTGAGCACACAATTTATGGGAACAAGAATCAACTAGCATAGGAAGGCAAAACAAGTATAACTTCAGAACTTTAAGCACATAGAGAGGAATGATATTATTGCAACTCCTACAAGCATGTATTCCTCCCTCATAATAATTTTCAGTAGCATCATGAATGACTTCAACAATATAACCAGCACATAAAGCATTATGTTCATGATCCACAAGCATAGAAATTTCACTAGTCTCCACATAAGCAAAATTCTCCTCATTCAGAATAGTGGGAACAAACTTCTTCTAAATCCACTTTAGATGATAGTATTATTCATACTCCAAAAGATATAAGTGAATTTCATGGAGCATTCTACAATTAATATAGACTAACCAATATCCAAGCTCAAAATATATAAGTGAAGCACACAAGCATTCTATAAAACCATACTCAAGAGATTTAAGTGAAGCACAAAGAGAAATTCTATAAGATCATAATTAAAAGATATAAGTGAAGCACATGAAGTATTCTATAAATCAATAAAGGTCTATCTCATACTAGCATAGTTCTTAAATGAAAAATAAAAACACAAAGGACACAAATTATGTGAACAAAACAAAAACCGCGGTATACCGATAATTGTTGAAGAAGAAAGATGGGATGCCAACCGGGGCATCCCCAAGCTTAGATGATTGAGTATCCTTGAAATATTTACTTGGGGTGCCTTGGGAATCCCCAAGCTTGAGCTCTTGCCTCCCTTTATTCTTCTCATATCGATAACTCCTCAATCTTCGACTTCATCCACACAAAACTTTAACAAAAACTTTGTGAGATCCGTTAGTGTAATAAAGCAAATCACTACCTTTAGGTACTGTTTCAAACTTATTCCAATTTCATATTAGAACCATTTCTACTGTATTCCAACTTCACCGTGGTTCATACCTCCCGACACTACCCATAGATTCATCAAAATAAGCGAACAACTCATAGAAAACAGAATCTGTCAAAAACAGGACAGTCTGTAGTAATCTGGAAGTTTAGTAAACTTCTGTAAATCCAAAAAATTCTAAAAACATATGAAAATTTAAACAATTTGTACAAAAGTAATGTGAAAAAAGTTTCAGACCCATTTGACTTTCCAGTAAAAAATGTAAAATCACGCACTACAGACAAAGTTTCTGTTTTTGTACTGCACAAAGTAAACAAGCAATCTAATCATCCTAAAACCAAGGCTTGGCACATTATTTTTATAATACAATGGATATATACAAGGGGATAATTATTTTCAGAGAAGCTTCCATGAAATTTTTTATATTGTTTTCATGAGCATGAACACATGTGTTCAAGGTCGACCCTCACTTCTCCAATGCATAACCTTCCAATCACTTCTCTTATTGAAAAACTTTTTAGGTGTGAGAGGCAAGTAATTTTTTTTTGTATTTTCATTATTTTTTAAACAAAATTGTATGTTTCACCCACAACTAAACAGAAACAAAAAAGGAAAAATAAAATCTACTTAGTAAAGAAAGCAAACAAGCATACAGAAGAATATCAACCCCACGCTATTGCTCCCCGGCAATGGCGCCAGAAAAGAGCTTGATAATCCCCAAGTGCAGGGAATCATCGTAGAAATTCCCAAAGGTGAAAGTGATAAGTATGGAGTGTCGAACCCACAAGGAGCTAAAGGTAAGATCAATATTCTCTCAAGCCCTATCTGCCACTGATACGACTCTACGTACACCGAACGTTTGCTTCCAACTAGAAACGAGAAATGAAACTATGTTGTGGGTATGAAGAGGATAACTTTGCATGAGATCGGAGAGATAAAATATAAAAGTAGGTGCTGTTATCATAAAGTTAGAATATATTACTAAATATTACAAATAGCAAGTGTGGAATAATTATGGGTCGGTGTGCAGAATTGTCCTAGGCAATTGTTAACAAGATCGATAGTCGTCATTGCAATTTCATATGAGGGAGAGGCATAAGCTAACATACTTTATCTTCTTGGATCATATGGACTTATGATTGGAACTCTAGCAAGCATCCGCAACTACTAAAGATCATTAAGGTAAAACCCAACCATAGCATTAAAGCATCAAATCCCCTTTATCCCATACGCAACAACCCCTTACTCGGGTTTATGCTTCTGTCACTCAAGCAACCCACTATAAGCGAATCATGAACGTATTGCAACACCCTACAGTGGGAATCCCTCACACTTGCACGACACGGAGTGCACAATAGGACAGCACCAAAATAAAACATACAACTCGTACCAATCTAGATCATCAATCAACCCAAAGACAAATTATATCTACTCAAAACATTATAGGATGGCAACACATCATTGGATCATAATATGTGGCATAAAGCACCATGTTCAAGTAGGGATTACAGCGGGGTGCGGGAGAGTGGACCGCGTAAAAGAGATGAGGATGGTGACGATGATGGTGATGTTAATGAAGACGATCACCGCGGCGATGATTCCCCTCCCGATGGCACTCCGGCGCCACCCAGAGAGAGGAGGAGAGGTTCTCCCCCTTGTGCTTCCTCCTCCATGGCCTCCTCCCTGGATGGGGAGAGGTTCTCCCTCTGGTCCTTGGCCTTCATGGTGATGATGGCCCCTCCGGGATCCTCCTCCATAGCCTCCAGTGATGATGGCCCCCTCCGGCAGGGTGCCAAAGAGGGCCTAGATTGATTTCTCATGGCTACAGAGGCTTGCGGCGGTGGAACTTCTGATCTAGGTTATTTTCTGGGGGTTTCTGTATTTATAGGAATTTTTGGCGTCAGTTTCACGTCAGGGGGGGGGGGTCTCCGAATCATCCACGAGATACGGGCCCACGCCCAGGAGGGTAGGGTGCGCCCCCACCCTCGTGGACAGCCCGGGACTCTTCTGGCCCAACTCTTTTACTCCGGGGGCTTCTTTTGGTCCACAAAAATCGTCAAAAATTGGCACGTCAATTGGACTCCATTTGGTATTCCTTTTCTGTAAAACTCAAAAACAAGGAAAAAAACAGTAAACTGGCACTGGGCTCTAGGTTAATAGGTTAGTCCTAAAAATCATATAAAATAGCATATAAATGCATATAAAACATCTAAGATGGATAATATAATAGCATGAATACTTCATAAATTATAGATATATTAGAGACATATCATGTTCCTCCGGTATTCGGGAATTGCATAATCTCATAGTCATAGGAACATGTATAAGTTATGGATAAAGCAATAGCAATAAACTAAACGATCATAGTGCTAAGCTAACGGATGGGTCACGTCAATCTCATCATTCTCTAATGATGTGACCCCGTTCATAAAATGACAACTCATGTCTATGGTTAGGAAACTTAACCGTCTTTGATTAACGAGCTAGTCAATGTAGAGGCATACTAGTGACACTCTGTTTGTCTATGTATTCACACATGTACTAAGTTTCCAGTTTAATACAATTCTAGCATGAATAATAAACATTTATCATGATATAAGGAAATATAAATAACAACTTTATTATTGCCTCTAGGGCATATTTCGTTCAATTTGATTAAATATAAAAGCCTCCTAACTATTATTAGAGCCTTTTGTTATTAATTGAACTTCTCCGGAAACATTTTCCACGTATATATATATATATTATTTATCGGAAATACTCGGTATTTCCCGATAAACTCTGAAACCCTACCAGTGACCCCAAAACGCTTCTGGTTCCTCTCGAAACCGTTTCAAATATTAGTGAAATTATTTCAAAAATATATTCTCATTATTCTTGTCCTACTAACACTCAGTAGATCATGATTATCTTAAGCTTGTGACCCTATAGGTTCGGTAAAACATAGACATGAACAAAACTCCTTTGTTCAATGACCGCTAGCGGAACCGTGGACGTCCATATCGGTCCCTATGAGTACATGAATGACATTCGAGTGAACCTTTGGTTATCATGTGTTATTCCCTTTGCTTCATGATACTTTACAAAATCCAAGGTGAGATATATCATTATCCTTTTAAGCCATACAAATTCCCACTATACCGATCTCCTCGTTACCTGTATTGTTCTTCTTTCTCATTGAAATGTTCCAGCATCTTCGTGGCATAGTCACCTGTGTCTGGCCAGACGATGATGGATTTTGTCACCTCGAGAGGGCCCTAAGAATATATCTCCATCATCGAAGGAGCAAATGCCACTCTCAAGCTATCTAGTCCCTTGTCAAACTTTCCGATGAACCTGTAAGTTGTCGTTATGATCACCGTGTTACAGATGATGCTTGAGCAACCCCAAAGTTCATTGTATGGTAAGAAGTGACTACATACTCTCATGATCTAAAGAACTAAAACACATGTTAACACTCCATGTTATAACAATTGACTTCAAACAATATTATCTCAAAGTATAACAAACAAGTTTGTATTGATTCAATATGCTTGTTATTCTAACGTCACACTCTTAATGTTGTTTTAGGACTATCATTACACTTAACGATATCCTCAGATCCGAAAAACATGACCATGAAAAACACTTGAGCTAGTTTTAGAGGCGAGGCTAGGAATCTTATTTTACCGTTTATCATTCCACACATGCATATGAGTTTTCCACTGAATCACATATTCTAGGAGCATAGCAGTTATATCATAGAATATAAACTCTTAATTATGAATATATAATTATAATAATACAATGTTATTGCCTCTAGGGCATATTTCAAACAGATCTCCATCTCCGAGTCCATACTATCGGTTTAGCATCTCTACGCCCATAACTTGTGATACATAGTAATCAACCAAATTATACACTAGTCAAAAGGTATGTGTCTGCATAACCTTATCAACTAGGGACTATTAGAACGATCATCATATAATGTAAAGTTCCACAACCAAGTCACATAATTATTGATAGGTATCATTGATGATGTTCGCAAACAATACAAGATTCATGAATACATAGAGAAATATCATCATCACATGATTGCTTCTAGGGCATATCTCCACATGTTCTCCATCTCCCAGAAATTACTTCGAAGCCTTACCGAGGCACCAAACTGGAGATTAAATTTGACACGTTCTTTGTCCTGGAAGCAAGTATGCTCAAGGTAATGAGGTTTTCCCTCTATTTAGTGCGCAAAAATGAATGGTTGATGATCAACACCAACGTCTACAGCTGAATGAAAATGGCTCTATAGAAACTGAATTTTATTTTGGAAGTTCAGGTGACAGATTATTGAAAGTCATTATGTCTAGCTGATCCATGACTTGTTAGTGGCTGATCCCTTTGCAGAAATATTAAACTGGTGAAACTAATTTTAATATCAATTTGAAACCTTTTATATGTTCATGTTTAGCTGATCAGCGCATGCATCTACAACTGCATGACAAAGGCTCTGCAGAAGCTGAATTTCATTTTTAATATCAATTTGAACCTTGTAATATTTGAATTTTAGACTTGTAATTCTGAAATTTGAACCTTGTAGTATTAGACTCGCATATTGGTAGTACTATTTCTGAAATTTTAAAGGATTTCAATACTTAGATTTCTTTCATATATTAGTTTGATTCATATGATTACAATCCATAGGTATTTTTCGTTGAATTCATTTGTATAGTTTTCAAATGAAAAATTATATCCACTCCAATCTCTTACCACACTCGTCAGATGTCAACCAGACCGACGAGGAGAACCGGAGGACCAAGATGATGACAATGAGGAGGATGAGGAATATGGTGGAAGGAGGAGGAGGATGGTGATGAGAAGCCAACGGGTGGCAAGAAAGTGTCCTCGTGAAGACAAGTTGTACACAGTATCACATACAGTTGATTTGCTTCAATTGTGTGCATGTAGAGCACACATTTGACAACGGACAACCGTATGCACTGCCGAGAATTATCGCACAAGAGTGTCCCTCAAAACCGTCCGTTTGTGTACCTTTGAACCCAGCACACACACATAATCTTATAGTCCAACGTGTGCAATGCTTTAAGTCATTGCACATATCTCGTTTTTGCAAAGTGTTTAACGCCCATAATTACAAATCTGGAATCGTCTGCGTTATGACAACATATGGCACACGATAATTTTACACTTAATCATTTGCCCCGTATTGCACACGGTCTGGATACCAACATTGTGCCTGATTGATTGGTTGTTGCACACGTTTTGTTTTCTGGCACATGAGTATATTTTATTACTATTTACGATTTGTGCATCATACACAGTTTCGTCGAACGGTGTGCGACACATGTGTCGTATTAGGACATCTTCAAAGGCAACCCGCAAATTTGCTCATGCATCCGTTCGCGGACAAGGGGACCAGTCTAGGGACACGGATGCAAGAGGCCCCCATCCAACGCTAACCGCATACATTTTGACAACAACTCAAACTAACTGGGCGAAATTCAATTAAACACGGCCGATTTTCATATAAACACGACCAATTTCATATAAACATGACAAATTTCATTTAAATTTGACGGATTTCATTTATACATTAAGGATTTCATTACATTTACATCAACTAAGCGGAGCTCGTTCGGCTAGGTCTAAATGGTCGCCGACAAACCTGGCCAACTGGGTCATGCCTTGCAGGCCGGCCCGGTAGCACGCGTGTTTGGCCCGTGATGGGCTGGCCTGGCACGTGATTAATCGGGCCGTGCTCGGCACATGGCCCGCCTAGGGCCGTGCCTGGGCCTGGAGGTTGGGCACGCGTGCCGGCCCGGTACGACCCATTTAGTTTTTATTTTTATTTATATAGGCTAATAGGGAGCCTAATAGGCTAAATACTAGATGGGCTGATGACTAAATGTGTCGATGGACCGATACGTTTAATATTAGTGCCGTGCATGGGCCACATAAGGCAGCACGTGTGCCAGCCCGACATGGCCCGTGTAGTTCGTGTGCCTAGTCAGGCCGTGTTGTGCCAGGCCCATATAACCCAGCGCGGGCCGTGTTGTGCTGGGCCGGCCCATCTGGTCAGGTATAGTCATCGGCGCCCGTTTCTCGTGTTCGGCCATGAACCAAGAGAACTGAAGCTTTGTCTTTTCTAGCTCCACCTTGACGCTCTTCAGCTCTGCCTTCGTAACCTCCACCTCCGAAGGCCTGAGAAGTGAAGCTGTCCGCCTCCACATCGACGCCAAGCGCCTGATCAGCCAAAGATGTTCAACCCACCAAGCTTGACGTCAACGGGAGGGGAGGAGCGGTGGCCTTTCTAGGACTAGAGCGGTGGAGACCTACCATGCACTACTCTTGCTTGCTGCCGGCGGTGCCCGTGCACGTGACGGGTTCTTTAAGGTAGTGGTGGGGTGCAACCTTGGCGTTGTCCTCCTTCTCCTCCTCGTCAGTCTCGCCGAACACCGCCTCACCCGCATAGTTGTCGCACTCCTTGCCATAAGACGCGACCTCCACCACCCATTGTCGGTACTGCCAGCAGGCGAAGCGGATCTCGCCGGCGGAGTGGTAGGACTCGAGCACCGCCTCCTGCTCCACCATGTCCGCGTCTGACGCGACTGCTCTGCCAGCGGCGATCTGCTCCTCCGCCCGCAAATGCTCTTGGAGGAGGTGGTGGTTGTAGACGGCGTCAGCTTGCGCCTCCCGAAACTGCTCCTCCCGCACCATGTCCATGTAATGGGCACAGCCGCACGGGCCTCGCCAATGGTCATGGTGCAATGCACCAGCAAGGGTGGCATGGAGGAGAAGGATGGTGTTGCGGAGGAGGAGGGTGGCGCCAGTTCATCGTCGGCAGCGTCCTCCATTGGAACATCATCGTCCTCCGGCTGCATGCCGGTTAGCCAGCCGGCAACAATGATGGCCATCTCCTTCTTCTGGTCCGACGTCAGCCCGTCATAGAGAACTTTGATGGGGAGGGATCCATGGTGGGAGTGGGGAAGAGAGGGATCAGAGATGGATGACTGCGGCTATGGTCAGGGCACTGACTTTTATAGCAATAGTGGGCGGCAGAGGGACGGGGGGTGGTGCCTGAGGAGACGCCTCGGCAACCGCGTGCCATCAATGCGGGTGGCAGACAGACGGACGGGTGGTCGTCGTGTTGTTTGAATGCGCGACAGTCGCCTGCACCAGGAAGCGGCGCGAGCGGTGCTCTCTCCGCCGGCGCACCGCTTAAATACCGGCATCAGTGAGCGATCGCGTCTGCTCTGGTAGGGCATGAATGCGGGCGCTGACCAAAATCACGTGGGAGGGGGAAGAATTTTTGGTAGGTCAAGGTGGTCAGAAACGGACGAGTGATTGGTCCGGAGTCCGGACTCTAGCAAACCTCCCCGGTTTTACGGGAGAAAACACATCTGGACCGCACCGCACATCGATACAAGACTATGTTCGATGATTTTCGCAATCCAGACAGTCACAGGAGGTTTAAAAGTCGGAGTTAGAGATGCCCTTAGGACCAACATGCGGTAGTGTGTAATCACCTTTTTGATGTTTATAATCACCAATGGTGTGTTTCTGTCGAGACACTTAGCCATTACGAGCGTTTCCAATCATCCACGGCGTAATGACTAATTTGGCATTACGAGTTTCCCTTTGGTCTCCATTACGTGAAGAGGCGTCGGAAGGGCAAAGGCAAAATGCTACTGGTGTTGCGGGTGAACTTTTTTTTAATGTACTGCTCATCATCTACTTTCAACCGATTGTGGATTCAGTCTTGGCGGCAAAGGTGTCTTTGATATTTGCTTGTGCACATCCGCTTCATAAACAACACACCGACTTTCCGATTCGTCGCCGTAGCCGTAGTGTTATTGCCCTCTGCAGAAAGATACATACTAGTACTAATTCTTTTGGAAAATGCTTACAAACAGTCGGATGATTTTCAGGCATTGCCAGCCGGGTCCGGCGCCATCCGATCCCATCCGATCGTGTGGCGCAGCGCCTCTGTGTTTGGCACGTGAAGGTAGTGCATCTATCTTACTCTTTGCCACGCGCATGAAGCTGATGGTCCCCGTGACAGCCTTACGTCCTTTTTTACACTTATACTTCGCAGGTAGTGCTTGCATGTACCTATACATGTAATGGCACAAATAATCTCAAGAGGAGCGCATAGCAAGCACCAAACGAGGATTGTAAAACCGCATCTTCACAGGTGTTGGTTTGACCTGATACTAGCAAGCTCATGTAGTAAAGGTTGTTTGGATATAGCGCTACCACAATTTCACATAAAATCGTGGCTCCTTTTCTTTATCCCCACCCCTCTAGCAATACTCAGAGAAGCATCCTAACGCCGCCGCCGCCCTCTTCGAAGCATGACATCGCAGCATCACTAGAGGTAGGCCGGCCGTTATTGCCACATCGCCACGGCCGTCGAAGAATGGCGTCACAACATCGTCGAAGCAGCCGTGTCGTCGTCGCAACACTGTCGTGATCACGAAGAATGCCATCTCAACACCATTGAAGTAGTCGGGCCTCCGTAACAGCATCGCCGAGGTCGTCGAAGCACGACATCGCAACATCGCCACGATTGTCTGAAGCACGATCCCGCATCATGTCCTTGACCTTCAGAGCATGATGTCGTAGCATTCATCAGTCGTCGAAGCACACGACGGGTATTCGAAGCATGTCACTATGCCGTCGTCGCGGCTGTCACAACACGCATCATAGCATCACGGCGGCCATCGAAGCATGTCGTCACTGCATCGCCACAATTGTCGAAGCACATCCCGCGTATTCAAAGCATGTCACCATGGGATCGTTGCGACCGTCACAACACGCATCGTACCATCACCACGGCCATCGAAGCATGGCATCACTGCATCGCCACGGTTATCAAAGCACACCATGGGCGTTTCAAAGCATGTCGTCGTGCCATTGTCACGGTTGTCGTAACATGCCTCGTAGCATCACCGCAGACGTCAAAGCATGTCATCACTGCATTGCCACAGTCGTCGAAGCACACCACACACGTTTCAAAGCATGTCATCGTGCCATCGTCGCGGTCGTCGTAACATGCCTCGTAGCATCACCGCAGTCGTCAAAGCATGTCATTGTAGAATCATCAAAGTAGCCAGGATACTGTCGCGGTGGCGGCGTGAGGCTGGTCCGGCGTTGCTGCAACGGCACGGCCGAGTCATAAACCAATGTTGCGACGGCGGGGCTCAACTGCGCGATGGATGCTGTGATGGTGGCTTTGGCAGCAATGTTGATGTTTGAGACGATGACACCATGTTGCGAACTAGTGCTGCGACGGCGGCTCGGGCTGCTCCGACGATACTATAATGGAGCCGCCTTGTTGCGAACTAGTGCTGCGACGGCGACTCAACAAACATCACGACGGCTCGGGATACTCCGGTGATGTTGCGACCAGACGTCGTGCTACGAGCGGTGCCGCGACGACCGACGATGTGCTGTGACAGCGCCGCTGTGCTTCAAGCCGATGCTGCGAGCCTGCGACAACCGGCAACGTGTTGTGAGGCAGTGCTGCGACGGTGCCACCGTGCTGCAAGGCCGATGCTGCAAACCGGGCGGCGACACTCCGGCGAGGCTCCGACAAAGCTTCGATCTGGTGCCGCTGGGATGTTGTTGAGTTGTTTGTTGCACAGATAGAGAAAGACGACGACTGAGTCATGGGCTCGTGGATGTGGGAGCTTGAGCGGATGGCTGAGATGACGTGCATGCAACGGCTGACTAGGCGGATGTTGTTTCGCTGCATGGCATCCGGATGGCGCCTAGGGGCCGCCAATTCTTTTGGATTGAAGAAAGCGTCAGGTGAGACCATGTAAACACACTAGACGCTGCGTCAGCATCAACCCCTCACGCAAAACACCCTATCAGGTGAGATCCTCTTAACACACTAGACGCTGCGTCAGCATCATTCCACTCTCCAAACTATTTAAAAATAATAAGAGAAGCAACGTCAACCGATTGATTTATGTGCCAGCCGTCCGATCCCGTGCTGCATAGCCATTGGATGGGTCATCAACACAATGTCCTCCACGTCGTTCTCACCAACACAACCACAACTTCATCCTCTTCTCGCTGTAGCACCACAACATCACGCTCCGTTGCCCCTGGCTCCCTGGCAGTCACTCGTACACGCCGATCCATGTCGGTCCATGGCATCAAAGCATATCTTCCTTGTAGCAGTCGCATTGGCCATGCAGCAGCACCGGGCCTCTGCAACATCACCTTTTGTGACTTCGATAGCATGTCATCCTCACAACATTGGCGACTAGGAGACATGCGGCTGCAACATCGACCCTAGCCGCAACTTTCGACCAATTTGTGGCATCGGCACCGCGCACAATTGCGCTGCTCGGCGTCATCCCTCCCCGTTTACAACAACAATGATGTTGCGTGGCGAGGGATGTCGTAGTGGTTGTTGTGTTACCCTCCGACATGTAGCGCAGTGGACGTTGCAGTGAAGGGTGTGTAGAGGCGGTGGTTGATACCACCCTCTCTCCTTTGCAACAATGATGCTGATGCAGACACATGTTTTTGCAACATTAGTAGTGTTGGGTTGTAGAACTCTGTTAGCGGGATGGTTGCCGACGAAGGGAGGCTAGAGGAGCATGATGGTGGGGACAATGGAAAGCATGTGAAGAAGAAGGCATGAGGGGGGAAGATGTGGATGAGATTCGTTGGGGGAGAAGACAAAGCTGACTGGCTAAGCGTACGGCTGGCCCACAAGAGACACGTGTCATGCCTGAAAGGGGACCAAAGCAGTCAAAAAAATAAACTGGATAAAGGAAAATGTTTTCTCTCCTAGCTTATGTATAAACCGGATAATTTTTTTCCTCCCATATACAGTTTTATCCACCGGTTTTCCATGAAAACCACCTCAACTACCCCACATTGTAATTACTTAGCAAATATATTTTTTGGTAAGCCAATAAAGTGGTTACCTGACAAGTTTTTACCAGATTTATAATTATATTTCCTTTACACAATCAAAATAATATAGGTTGGTAAATCACAGGACCAGCCTAATAGCAGAATATTTATGTTCTGGTTGCAACGCACGGACACACCCTATGAAATGCACGCATGCAAACCCTATCATATGAGCATCTTTAAGAGACGGAGCCGACAGATCATCTTGAGATCAACCAAGTATCACAAACGTCTTCGTAGTCGACGAGAACGCCTCCTTTCACTAAACGCACATTGCCAAAAAAACTGAAATAAATCAGAGAAATGCAAGCACCGATGTCAAATTTAGGATTTATACACCGATAATCAGAGATACAACTATCCTCGTAACCAACCAACTACAAGTTGATTCGGTATTGGCCTCACTTGAAAAGGGTAATGGTATAAAGCGCCTTCGTGAAAGTAACACTTTGCTCCGGGTTTACGTACGAATGACATATCTTGCACTCAAAACCACCGATGGGCGCGTCCGGTACCCTCGGCCGTCCATTCTGCCGCCATCTAGAAAACTGCAAGGAAAGCCGGCGTCAGCGGGAGAAGCTTCGCGCGCCCTGCATGCCTCCAGTCGCCTGGGACTCGGACTGGGAGAGGATATCCTGCCGCATAAACCTCCGATGCTCGTCCCCGTCAGCTCCGATTCGCGTCCAATATCCAAACCTAACGCGACCTGTCCCGGAGATGTGTAAATCTTATCGCTTAACCTCCGCCCCTTTCTATTCTCACGTTTATTGCACGTTAGACACGAAGGAACAGGCAAAGCGTGTGTATATATAGCCTGCGTCCTCCCCGACGCCTCCCCCACATCCACGGCCACGCAAGGGTCCATAAGTATTAATTCGTCGTTTAACCGCCTCGATCAGCCCCGGTTGGCGCGAGTCAGCGGTCGCACGTCGCCGCGGCCAGCCGAAGCACGCTCTTTCTTCGGCTTTGTCGGCGTACACACATGGCCCAGCCCAAAGCCGTGCGCGCCGCCGCCGCCGCCGCCGTGCCGGACATCGCCGCGCAGCTCGACCTCGCCTCCGCGTGCATCAACGGTACGTGCGTCAGCGTGCGCGTGACTGAAATGCATGCGTGCGTCGTCGGTGGATGTATAGCCTCATTGTATATCTTGTCCGTGTTGCCATGCAGGCGCCGAGTCGATGATGGCGGCGCCGGCTGCCGGGGGGAGGCCGCCGCTGGTGGTGGTCGGCCACCGTGGGAAGGGGATGAACGCGCTGGCGTCCCCGGACGAGCGGCTGCGCGAGGTGAAGGAGAACTCGGTGCGGTCCTTCAACGACGCCGCGCGCGTCGCCGGCGTCGGCTACGTCGAGTTCGACGTCCAGGTAAACTATTACAGCCGCAACCACGTACCCATTAGGATTAGGCATTAGCCGAACCCCGACGGAAGTCTCGATCGAGCTGGCGTTGGTGAGCGGTGCCATGTGCAGCTCGGTCCTCTCCTTGGGCGGTGGGTGGCACGGGCCGGGGCAGGCTGTCTCCAGGTGCTGGCGACGCGCGTGTACAGCACTACAAATTAGGCGACGTAGTATCTGGCCATGGATAACATTTGTCAGGCTCCTAATTTTTTTTTGAAACAAGATCGGGCTCCTAATTTGACCGTGTATTTCCTTTATTAGTTCGGTCCAGCACAGAAGAGACTCCATTCCATCCGGATTATTTTTAGCCTAGTGAGGAGCTCGAGAGCTTTTTTTTTCTCCTTCTCTCCAGGGCTTTTTTTTTTTAAAACTCTCCAGGGCTTTTTTTATTACTACTTATTTTATGATATTCCTGCGCTCAAACAGACCTGGCAAGCTATAGACGCGTCACATCTCACATGCATATATGCGTTGTTTCATTTTCTCCCGCAACTGCAAAAGCGTGAAGTGTGACGGTTTTTAAAAACGTCACATTCCATTTTGTTCTTCAGGTGACCAAAGATGGCTGCCCGGTCGTCTTCCACGACAATTTTATCTTCACCGAACAAGATGTAAGTTTCCAACTTCCGACCAACTTTTCAGTGCACAAAATAAGAAGAAGAAAAGAAGCATGCACCATCCCGATGGCGGATCGATGCTGCGACTGCGAGGTCTCACGAAACAATGACCGTAATTTCAGGGCAAAATCTGCGGGAAGCGCGTCACTGATCTTCCACTGGTCGAGTTCCTCTCCTACGGCCCTCAGAAGGACCAGGACAAGGTACACAGAACAGAACAACCGAGAACTGCAACCATATGACAGACGACACGCACCCTCTGGACAACCGTGACATCTGACTAGCATCTTGATTCAGGTCGGGAGGCCATTGCTGCGGAAGCTCAAGGACGGCAGGACACTGAGGTGGGACGTGCGTTCCGACGAACCCCTCTGCACGCTGCGGGAGGCGTTCGAGGGCGTCGACACGCGCGTCGGCTTCAATGTCGAGCTCAAGTTTGACGATGATCTCGTGTACCAGGAGGAGGAGCTCGCCGGCGTCCTGCAAGCCATCCTAAAGGCAAGAAGCTAGCAGCATAATGACCATCTTTTCTTTCTGTAATGGTCTGAAGATACATGTCGATTAACAACCGTGGTCTGTTTGTTTCGTTCAGGTTGTTTTTGAGCATGCCAAGGACAGGCCCGTCATTTTCTCCAGCTTCCAGCCCGACGCCGCGCAGCTTATGCGAAGACTGCAAGACCAGTACCCTGTAAGTGAACTTACTGTACAAGATAATCAAAATTCCCTGCAGATAGCATAGCATTTTCGGGCCGCGAACAGTGACTGACCTTCCAAAGCTACCGTGCAAATCTGATTTACCAGGTTTACTTCCTGACGGTTGGAGGGACGCAGCTCCACGCCGACGCACGGCGGAACTCGCTGGAGGAGGCTGTCAGGCTGTGCCGCGCCGGCGGCCTGCAGGGCATCGTGTCGGAGGCCAGGGCGGTGTTCCGGCACCCGTCGGCGGTAGCCAGGGTCAAGGAGTCCGACCTCTCCCTGCTCACCTACGGGCAGCTCAAGTAAGCCTGCAGCGACCCGCAAGTTTGCACCGGACTAGTTTGTCTATCTGCGACTGTAGAAGATACTGAATCCGATGTTGGTGCAGCAACGTGCCGGAGGCGGTGTACATGCAGCACCTGATGGGGGTGGACGGCGTGATCGTCGACCTGGTGCAGGAGATCGCCGAGGCCGTCTCGGAGTTCGCGGCCGTGGTGGCGCCGGAGCCCAGCCCCGAAGAAGGCCAGGCCGGGAGGTTGGGACCGGATAGGGCTGCGCCGGCGAAGAAGACGCCCAACTTCTCGCAGCGGGAGATTTCCTTCCTGCTGAGGCTCATACCCGAGCTCGTACAGTAGCGCGTCTTCTTCTCGGATAGTACTGTAATATCCACGGTGCGCCCGTGTAGGTTGACCAATCTTTGACACCTTGGAACTGAAACCCCAAGGCCCGGATGCGGCATGTAAATCAGGGCCACCACGACCCGTCCGATTGTTTGCATCAAGGTGAAATCCACCAGTTTCTGTGTGCATGTGTAAATCTTGGGCGTGTGGCCATTGAGTGTTTTGTATTGTATTGCTATTTTTTCAAAACGGATGCAAAATTTTTGCCTTGTAAATTAATATTAAGAAGAACATAATTGTCCGATTAATTAACGAAAACCCAGATAAAAGATGTTACATGCTTGGCCCTTAAGGGCAACCAAGCCACAACCCCGTTATACAAGTGGACTGCTCTCAAAACGCGAACCAACCTGTAATTGGATGGTTAGAGGGACTATGGTATCCGCATCTTAGTCTTTCGAAGGTGCCCATAGGGGCAGAGTGTGCGTGTGTGCGTTCATAAGGTGAGTGTATGCGCGTGTATATGAGCGTTTGCGTTTGTACTGATGTTCAAGAAAAAAGTGGACTGCTCTCAAAGCATAAGTGTAGCGACCAGACCTCAAACGGTCCAATCTCTGTGCTCAGGTGTCATCCCTGTATCAGTAATGCTGACACCACATAGTACTTGAAGGATTTATAATAGAGTAGCAATCACACACTTATTACATCGAAAATCTCAAAAAAGAACTTATTACAATAAATATGGCTTAAGACCATCTAATAACGATAACAGCGGAAGGCTTGGAAGATAAGTGAGTCTATCAACTCCAACGGCATCATTGAGTATAGAACCACGACCTAAAAACTCCTTAATCGTTGTCTGAAAAGTCTGCAACATTAACGTTGCAGTCCGAAACGGGTCAGCACATAGAATATGCTGGCAAAGTAACACATAGAGAGTAATGAAATGAAACAGGCTATTCTACATGCATATTTGGCTGATGGAAAGCTCTATGGTTACAGTATTGCGTAAAGCCAATTTTTCCCTACTGCAAAGGAATAAATTTTATTTAACTATCATGGTAGTTGTTAAACATTGAGAATGGTTGACAGCATTCTCAATCCCAATTAGGCATCATTATTAATCAAAACTCAACAAAATTAATTTTAGAGTAACATGTTGAGATTCACATGATAATCCAGGTACTAGATACTCAAGTTGTCCATAACCGAGGACACGGCTAATCATGATTAGTTTATACACTCTGTAGAGGTTTGCGCACTTTTCCCCACAAGACTCGATCGCCTTCGTTTGGTTTCTCGCACTGCATGGTGTTTGAGAAGACGGATGACCGAGACATAGTCTTTCAGAAGCGCTAGCACCTTACGATCGGGTAGACCGTTACACCTACTTTCCCCTACATCTGCAGTCTACCACTGTAAGAGTTTGCACAACTTAATCAACTATACTAGAGCCCATAATAGCTTGTGGCTGCACACGGAAGTTTCTAGCATGAATAATATCATGATCCATTTGAGCCTGGGTGGCGGTCCAAAAGAAAAATAGGCAATCGCTGGAATACTCAGGTGCCTCAATCCACCCAGATGTGTGTTTAAGTTGCCACCTTAAATAAACCATTAATTAACAATCTCACATCTGTCATGGATACACTCACCCAATCCACATCTACTAGCATAGCATGGCATAATAAGCAAACGTAGAAGTAACTCCCAAAGGTTTGATAATAAACAGGTAATAGGTTCTACCTCATCTACTTCCCAAACCCACAATTTAATTAGATCCTAATCATGCAATGTGTGATGATTGATCTAATGGAATAAAACTGGGTAGTGGGAAAGCATGATCAAAGTGTTACTTGCCTTGCTGATGATCCGGGAAACCTAGCGATTCGAAGTAGCAAGCGGCGCACTCCGGGTACTCTATCGAAACAAACAAGCATACAATAAGTACTCAACTAATGCACAGGTAAAACTCAAATAAGAGGTCTAACCAGAAGGTTCAACTTAATAACTCCGGTTGGCAAAAAGAATCAAACCGAACAAAGCAACGAAAGACAAACGGCAAAAGAAACAGGCTTCGTTTACTATTCTGGATCTAGGGCAATTTTTACAGTGGCAAAAACCTGTTTGAGTTGGTTAAACGGAAAGAGGGTTTCGAGACGAAACTCCAGGCGCTTGAATCGCCTGATTCCGATAAACGAGCGAAAAGTTAGACTAAAACGAAAATCGGATCAGAAATCACGATCAGAAAAATCGCGGATTTAATCCGAGAAAAAGAAAAACAACGAACGTTCGTTAAAACGAACGAACAGACGAACGCTCGCTAATTAAATAAACCGGAAAAACCGATCTATTTAAAAAACCGTAACTAAAAAAACGAACAAAACCGTCGGAAAAACCGAACTGTTTTTCGGAAAAAAACCCGGTGGCGGCGAGGTCTACCTCCGGCGACGAATCCGGCGGGCGGCGGCGGTGCTCCGATGGCGGCGTGGCGCAGCGGCGAGGGGCGGCGCGGCGGCGCGCCAAGCGGCGGCGAGGTGCGGCGGCAAAGGCGGCGGCGACGCGGGGCTAGGGCGGCTAGGGTTTGAGGGGGGGGGGGGTCCGGCTGGGCCTCCCCGGCTTATAAAGCCGGACAGGCCTAGTGTCTGGGTTGAACACGGCCCGTTAGGTCGGTTGCGTTTTTTTAAATAGTTACGCTCAGAAAAAACAAAAGAAATACTAAACGGACTCCAAAAATCCAGAAATAAATTTTCCCCCGCTTCTAAAATCAAGCCGCACAGGATGAACATTTATTTGGGGCTTAAATGCAATTTTGAAAAACGCAAATTTTTCCTAAATTCAAATAAAATCTTAATTGATTTTTTTATTAAATCCTCAATATTTCTTTGTTTTGGGAAAGTCATTTTATTCCCTCTCTCATATTTTTGTAATAGAAATAATCGAAGATAAAATAAATAAAATCAAATGATCCTATTTTCAAAATTTGAGACAACTCAATTATGAAAATAACGAAATCCCCAACTCCCTCCGAGGGTCCTTGAGTTGCGTAAAATTTCTAGGATCAACCAAAATGCAATAAATATGATATGCAATGATGATCTAGTGTATAACATTCCAAATTGAAAATTTGGGATGTTACAAACCTACCCCCCCTTAAGATGAATCTCGCCCTCAAGATTCGGGTTGGCTAGAAAATAGGTGAGGGTGGTCCTTCAACAATTCTTCCTCTCGTTCCCAGGTGGCTTTGTCCTCCGTGTGGTGGCTCCACTGAACCTTGCAAAACTTGATAACCTTGCTGCAGGTGACTCGACTGGCATACTCTAGAATCTTAACTGGTTTCTCCTCATAGGTCAAATCACTGTCCAATTGAATTGCTTCCAGCGGCACTGTGTCTCTCAGCGGTATATCAGCCATCTCTGCGTGGCACTTCTTCAATTGGGAAACGTGGAACACGTCATGAATTCCTGACAATCCTTCGAGCAATTCCAATTTATAGGAAACTTCTCCCATACGCTCCAAAACCTTGTATGTGCCTACAAAATGTGGCGCTAACTTTCCCTTAACTCCAAAGCGCTTAACTCCTTGAAGTGGTGATACTCGAAGATAAATATGTCTCCAACTTCGTAAACTGTCTCCTTGCGTTTAGAATCTGCATAGCTCTTCTGCCTGGACTGGGCTACCTTGAGCCTATCATGAATCAATTTCACTTTCTGTTTTGACTCCTTAATCAGATCTGGTCCAAACAACTGGCGGTCTCCAACTTCATCCCACGATAATGGGGTCCTGCACCTCCTTCCGTACAAGGCTTCGAAAGGGGCCATCTTCAAACTGGATTGATAGCTATTGTTGTAAGAGAACTCTGCATATGGCAAATTCTCGTCCCAGCTGGATCCGTAATCTAGCGCACAAGCTCTTAGCATATCCTCCAAAATCTGATTAACTCTCTCAATTTGTCCATCAGTGTGCGGGTGGAAAGCTGTGCTAAACTCCAGTCTGGTTCCCAAAGTTTCATGCAACTGATTCCAGAACTTTGAGGTAAATTGGGTTCCTCTATCTGATACTATGCTCCTTGGAACTCCATGCAGATAAACAATTCTAGTCATGTATATCTTTGCCAACTTTGCACTGGTATAGGTAGTCTTCACTAGAATGAAATGAGCTACCTTTGTTAAACGATCGACTACAACTCATATCGATTCATAGCCTGAACGTGTTCTGGGTAATCCGGTAATAAAATCCATGCCTAACTTATCCCACTTCCATTCGGGTATCGACAATGGCTGTAGCAATCCTGCTGGCTTCTGATGCTCTGCCTTTACTCTCTGACATACATCACAAACCGGTACATATTCTGCAATATCCTTCTTCATTCCGGTCCACCAAAAAATATCCTTCAAATCCAAATACATCTTGGTATTTCCTGGGTGAATCAAATACGGTGAATCATGGGCCTCTTGTAAAATTAACTTCCTGATCTTCGAATCATTTGGTACATAGACACGGTCTTCAAACCATAAGGTATCGTGCTCATCCTCACAAAATCCCTTAGCCTTTCCTTTGCTCATTTTCTCCTTTATAGCGGCAATCTCCTTATCAGTCTTTTGAGCTTCTCTGATCTTATCCATCAAGGTAGACTGAATCTCCAATGCTGCTACATGGCCTCTTGGAACTATTTCCAAACATAGCTCTCGAAGATTTTCGGCTAACTCCCTTGGTAAATCTCCCGTCATTAGGGTGTTGACATGGCTCTTACGGCTTAATGCGTCAGCTACTATGTTAGCCTTTCCGGGGTGATAATGCAATTTCATATCATAATCCTTGATGAGCTCCAACCATCTCCTTTGTCTGAGGTTCAACTCCTTCTGTGTGAAAATATACTTCAAACTCTTATGATCCGTGTACACCTCGCAATGGTTTCCAATCAGAAAATGTATCCAAGTCTTCAATGCATGCACTACGGCTGCTAACTCCAAGTCATGCGTAGCATAATTCAACTCATGAGGCTTAAGCTGTCATGAGGCGTTGGAAACAACTCTTCCTTCCTGCATATGCACTGCTCCAAGTCCTCGACGTGAAGCGTCACAATACACCTCATAATCCTTGGTCTGATCCGGTAAAATCAACACTGGTGAGGTAACCAAATGTTTCTTCAACTCCTGGAAACTAGCCTCACATTCCTCGATCCATATGAACTTGGTATCCTTCTTCAACAACTCCGTCATAGGCTTCGCAATCTTTGAGAAATTCTCAATAAACCTCTGGTAGTATCCTGCGAGTCCAAGAAAACTCCGGATCTCTCCAACTGTTGTTGGTGCTTCCCACTTGGTCACAGTATCAACTTTAGTGGGATCTACTGCTATACCTTCTCCGGATATAACGTGTCCGAGAAATCCAACTTCTTTCAACCAAACCTCACATTTGCTAAATTTGGCATATAATTGATGTTCTCTGAGCTTACCAAGTACCAAACGCAAATGCTCCTTATGCTCCTCTTCATTCTTTGAGTAAACCAGAATATCATCAATGAATACTACGACGAACTTATCCAAAACTCCATAAATACTTTGTTCATCATGTTCATAAAATATGCAGGTGCATTGGTCAGACCAAATGGCATAACGGTATACTCATACAGCCCATACCTGGTGGTAAAAGCTGTCTTAGGTATATCCTGTTCTCGAATCTTCAACTGGTGGTATCCTGATCGCAGATCGATCTTGGAAAATACCTTAGCTCCTTGCAATCGATCAAACAGATCATTGATCATGGGTAGAGGGTACTTGTTCTTGATGGTTACTTCATTCAAACCTCGATAATCAACAACCATCCTTAACGATCCATCCTTCTTCTCCACTAGAAGTACTGGTGATCCCCAAGGCGATGAACTTGGGCGAATATATCCTTTATCCAGTAACTCCTTAATCTACTTCTTGATTTCCACCAAATCCTTTGCGGGCATCCTATATGGTCTCTTTGATATTGGCCCTGTGCCTGGCAAAAGTTCAATCAAAAACTCAATATCTCTATCCGGTGGCATGTCTGGCAACTCTTCCGGAAATACATCGGGGAAATCCTTCACTACTGGTAGTTCCTCCTGCACAACTCCTATTAGAGAATTTACTTGAGTCCTCTTCGGCACATGCCGGGATACATACTTGATCCTTCTTCCTTCTGGGGTGGTAAGCAATATTGACTTACTGGCGCAATCGATGTTTCCTCCATACATCGACAACCAATCCATACCCAGAATTACATCCAAACCTTGTGATTCCAATATTATCAAATCCAAGGGAAATACATGCCTACCTATACTTAATGGCACTTGAAAACATCCTTGGCTAGCCATATACTCCGCTCCTGGTGAGCTTACTAACATAGGTGTTCTAAGAACTTTGGTGGGCAGGTTATACTTATCCACAAATCCCCTTGATATGTATGAATGCGATGCACCAGTATCGAAAAGAACGAGTGCAGTAAATGACTTAACCAAAATTTACCGATTACTCCATCCGGCTGCTCTTCAACCTCCTCCACGTTAACGTGGTTCACCTGTCCCCTGTTGAAAGGGTTCGGCTTCTTCCCAGAGCTTCCATTGCCATTTCCATTCTGGGATTCAGGACATTCATTGGCATAATGTCCGGTCTTCTGGCACTTAAAACAAGTGACTTGTCTCAGGTCTCTCTTGGCTGGGGTCGATGGGTTGGTGCGGTTCTGGCCGTTGCTTCCTCCATTCCCATTACCATTCTTGGTGCCATTGTGATTGTGCGAGCTACCTCCTCCATGGGTATGCTGAAAATGTCCTCCCGGTCTAGGGGTAAAATGTGGCTTCTGCTGAGCTCCTGAATTGTGCTTCCCTTGTCCAAACTTCCTCTTGCGATTCTCAATCTGCTGTTGCTTCCCTTCAATCATGAGAGCACGATCTACCAACTCCTGGTAGTTGTTGAAGGTTGCTACCATCAACTGCATGCTCAACTCATCATTCAGTCCTTCCAGAAATTTCTCCTGCTTAGCTGCAGCCGTAGCAACGTCATCTGGGGCATAACGTGCTAGTTTACTAAAGTCCTCCACATACTGGCCAACTGTCCGTCCTCCTTGGCGCAAATTGCGAAACTCTCGCTTCTTCATGGCCATAGCTCCTACTGAAACATGGGCAGTTCGAAAAGCCTGCTGAAACTAGTCCCATGTGACAGTGCCGACAGGGAAAGTGGCTGTGAAATTCTCCCACCATGATGCTGTAGATCCTTCAAGCTGATGTGCGGCTGTTGGGGAACGTAGTAATTTCAAAAAAATTCCTACGCACACGCAAGATCATGGTGATGCATAGCAACTAGAGGGGAGAGTGTTGTCTACGTACCCTCGTAGACCGAAAGTGGAAGAGTTAACACAATGCGGTTGATGTAGTCGTACGTCTTCACGATCTGACCGATCAAGTACTAAACGTATGGCACCTCCGAGTTCAACACACGTTCAGCCCGATGACGTCCCTCGAACTCCGATCCAGCCGAGTGTTGAGGGAGAGTTTGGTCAGCACGAGGGCGTGGTGATGATGTTGATGTTCTACTGACGCAGTGCTTCGCCTAAGCACTGCTACAGTAATATCGAGGAGGACTATGGTGGAGGGGGCACCGCACACGGCTAAAAGATCAAACGATCAATTGTTATCTCTTTGGGGTGCCCCTGCCCCCGTATATAAAGAAGTGGAGGAGGGGGAGGGCCGGCCCTCTCTATGGCGCGCCCTAGGGGAGTCCTACTCCCACTGAGAGTAGGATTCCCCCTTTCCTGGTTGAACTAGGAGCCCTTCCAAGTAGTAGGAGTAGGAGGGAAGGAAAGGGAAGGGAAAAGGAGAAGGAAGGGGGCGCCCCCCTCCCTAGTCCAATTCGGACCAGCCCATGGGGAGGGGTGCGGCCACCCTTTTGAGGCCTTTCTCTCCTTTTCCGTATGGCCCATTAAGGCCCAATATGAATTCCCGTAACTCCCCGGTACTTCCGAAAATACCCAAATCACTCGGAACCTTTCTGATGTCCGAATATAGTCGTCCAATATATCGATCTTTACGTCTCGACCATTTCGAGACTCCTCGTCATGTCCTCGAACTCATCCGGGACTCCGAACTCCTTCGGTACATCAAAACACATAAACTCATAATATAACCGTCATTGAACTTTAAGCGTGCGGACCCTACGGGTTCGAGAACTATGTAGACATGACCGAGACACGTCTCCGGTCAATAACCAATAGCGGAACCTGGATGCTCATATTGGCTCCCACATATTCTACGAAGATCTTTATCAGTCAAACCGCATAACAACATACGTTGTTCCCTTTGTCATCGGTATGTTACTTGCCCGAGATTCGATCGTCGGTATCTCAATAGCTAGTTCAATCTCGTTACCGGCAAGTCTCTTTACTCGTTCCGTAATACATCATCCCGCAACTAACTCATTAGTTGCAATGCTTGCAAGGCTTAAGTGATGTGCATTACCGAGAGGGCCCAGAGATACCTCTCCGATATTCGGAGTGACAAATCCTAATCTCGAAATATGCCAACCCAACAAGTACCTTCGGAGACACCTGTAGAGCACCTTTATAATCACCCAGTTACTTGTGACGTTTGGTAGCACACAAAGTGTTCCTCTGGTAAACGGGGGTTGCATAATCCCATAGTCATAGGAACATGTATAAGTCATGAAGAAAGCAATAGCAGAATACTAAACGATTGTGTGCTAAGCTAACGGAATGGGTCAAGTCAATCACATCATTCTCCCAATGATGTGACCCTGTTAATCAAATGACAACTCATGTCTATGGTTAGGAAACATAACCATCTTTGATCAACGAGCTAGTCAAGTAGAGGCATACTAGTGACAATCTGTTTGTCTATGTATTCACACATGTATTATGTTTCCGGTTAATACAATTCTAGCATGAATAATAAACATTTATCATGATATAAGGAAATAAATAATAACTTTATTATTGCCTCTAGGGCATATTTCTTTTAGTCTCCCACTTGCACTAGAGTCAATAATGTAGTTCACATCGCCATGTGATTTAATACCAATAGTGCACATCACCATGTGATTAGCACCCATAGTTCACATCGACATGTGACCAACACCAAAGGGTTTACTAGAGTCAATAATCTAGTTCACATCGTTATGTGATTAACACCCAAAGAGTACTAAGGTGTGATCATGTTTTGCTTGTGAGAAAAGTTTAGTCAACGGGTCTGCCAATTCAGATCCGTAAGTATTTTGCAAATTTCTATGTCAACAATTCTCTGCACGGAGCTACTCTAGCTAATTGCTCCCATTTTTAATATGTATCCAGATCGAGATTTAGTGTCATCTGGATCAGTGTCAAAATTTGCATCGACGTAACCCTTTACGACGAACCTTTTTGTCACCTCCATAATCGAGAAACATATCCTTATTCCACTAAGGATAATTTTGACCGCTGTCCAGTGATCTACTCCTAGATCACTATTGTATTCCCTTGCCAAAAACAGTGTAGGTACACAATAGATCTGGTACACATCATGGCATATTTTATAGAACCTATGGCCAAGGCATAGGGAATGACTTTCATTCTCTTTCTATCTTTTGCCGTGGTCGGCCTTTGAGTCTTACTCAGTTTCACACCTTGTAACACAGGCAAGAACTCTTTCTTTGACTGTTCCATTTTGAACTACTTCAAACTCTTGTCAAGGTATGTACTTATTGAAAAACTTATCAAGTGTCTTGATCTATCTCTATAGATCTTGATGCTCAATATGTAAGCAGCTTCACCGAGGTCTTTCTTTGAAAACTCCTTTCAAACACTCCTTTATGCTTTGCAGAATAATTCTACATTATCTCCGATCAACAATATGTCATTCACATATACTTATCAGAAATGTTGTAGTGCTCCCACTCACTTTCTTGTAAATACAGGCTTCACTGCAAGTCTGTATAAAACTATATGCTTTGATCAACTTATCAAAGCGTATATTCCAACTCCGAGATGCTTGCACAAGTCCATAGATGGATCGCTGGAGCTTGCATATTTTGTTAGCACCTTTAGGATTGACAAAACTTTCTTGTTGCATCATATAAAACTCTTCTTTAATAAATCCATTAAGGAATGTAGTTTTGTTTATCCATTTTCCAGATTTCATAAAATGTGGCAATTGCTAACATGATTCAGACAGACTTAAGGATAGATACGAGTGAGAAACTCTCATCGTAGTCAACACCTTGAACTTGTCAAAAACCTTTTGCGACAATTCTAGCTTTGTAGATAGTAACACTACTATCAGCGTCCGTCTTCCTCTTGAAGATCCATTTATTTTCTATGGCTTACCGATCAACGGGCAAGTCAACCAAAGTCCACACTTTGTTCTCATACATGGATCCCATCTCAGATTTTATGGCCTCAAGCCATTTCGCGGAATCTGGGCTCATCATCGCTTCCTCATAGTTCGTAGGTTTGTCATGGTCAAGTAACATGAACTCCAGAATAAGATTACCGTACCACTCTGGTGCGGAACATACTCTGGTTGACCTACGAGGTTCGGTAGTAACTTGATCCGAAGCTTTCATGATCATCATCATTAACTTCCTCACTAATTGGTGTAAGCATCACTGGAACTGATTTCAGTGATGAACTAATTTCCAATCTGGGAGAAGGTACAGTTACCTTATCAAGTTCTACTTTCCTCCCACTCACTTCTTTCGAGAGAAACTCCTTCTCTAGAAAGGATCCATTCTCAGCAATGAATATCTTGCCTTCGGATCTGTGATAGAAGGTGTACCCAACATTTTCTTTTGGGTATCCTATGAAGACGCACTTCTCCGATTTGGGTTTGAGCTTATCAGGTTGAAACGTTTTCACATAAGCATTGCAACCTCAAACTTTAAGAAACGACAGCTTAGGTTTCTTGCCAAACCATAGTTCATACGGTGTCGTCTCAACGGATTTTGATGGTGCCCTATTTAACGTGAATGTAGTTGTCTCTCATGCATAACCCCAAAACGATAGCGATAAATCAGTAAGAGACGTCATAGATCACACCATATCTAATAAAGTACGGTTACGACATTCAGACACACCATTACACTATGGTGTTCTAGGTGGCGTTAGTAGTGAAACTATTTCACATTGTTTTAACTGAAGGCCAAACTCGTAACTCAAATATTTTACTTCTGCGATCATATCATAGAAACTTTTATTTTTGTTACGATGATTCTCCACTTCACTCTGAAATTCTTTGAACTTTTCAAATGTTTTAGACTTGTGTTTCATCAAGTAGATATACTCATATCTGCTCAAATCATCTGTGAAGATCAGAAAATAATGATACCTGCCGCGAGCCTCAATATTCATCGGACCACATACATCAGTATGTATGATTTCCAACAAATCTTTTGCTCGCTCCATTGTTCCGGAGAACGGAGTCTTAGTCATCTTGCCCATGAGGCATGGTTCGCAAGCTATCAATTGATTCATAATCAAGTGATTCCAAAAACCCATCAGCATGGATTTTTTTCATGCGCTTTACACCAATATGACCTAAACGGCAGTGCCACAAATAAGTTTCGCTATCATTATTAACTTTGCATCTTTTGGCTTCAATATTATGAAAATGTGTATCACCACGATCGAGATCCAACAAACCATTTTCATTGGGTGTATGACCATAGAAGGTTTTATTCATGCAGAACAACAATTATTCTCTAACTTACATGAATAACCGTATTGCAATAAACATGATCTAATCATATTTATGCTCAACGCAAACACTAAATAACATTTATTTAGGTTTAACACTAATCCCGAAAGTATAGGGAGTGTGCGATGATGATCATATCAATCTTGGAACCATTTCCAATACACATCGTCACTTCACCCTTAACTAGTCTCTGTTCATTCTGCAACTCCCATTTTGAGTTACTATTCTTAGCAACTAAACTAGTATCAAATACTGAGGGGTTGCTATAAACACTAGTAAAGTAAACATCAATAACAATTATATCAAATATACCTATGTTCACTTTGCCATCCTTCTTATCCGCCAATTACTTGGGGTAGTTCCGCTTCCAGTGACCAGTCCCTTTGCAGTAGAAGCACTCAGTTTTAGGTTAGGTCCAGACTTGGGTTTTTTCACTTGAGCAGCAACTTGCTTGCCATTCTTCTTGAAGTTCCCCTTTCTTCCATTTGCCCTTTTCTTGAAACTAGTGGTATTTGTCAACCATCAACACTTGATGTTTTTCTTGATTTCTACCTTCGTCGATTTCAGCATCACGAAGAGCTTGGGAATTACTTTTGTCATCCCTTGCATATTATAGTTCATCACTAAGTTCTAGTAACTCGGTGATAGTGACTAGAGAACTTTGTCAATTGATCTCTTATCTGGAAGATTAACTCCCACTTGATTCAAGAAATTGTAGTACTCAGACAATCTGAGCACATGCTCACTGCTTGAGCTATTCTCCTCCATCTTTTAGCTATAGAACTTGTTGGAGACTTCATATCTCTCAACTCGGGTATTTGCTTGAAATATTAACTTCAAATCCTGGAACATCTCATATGGTCCATGACGTTCAAAATGTCTTTGAAGTCCAGATTCTAAGTCGTTTAAGCATGATGCACTAAACTATCAAGTAGTCATCATATTGAGCTAGCCAAACGTTCATAACGTCTGCATCTGCTCCTGCAATAGGTCTGTCACCTAGCGGTGCATCAAGGACATAATTCTTCTGTGCAGCAATGAGGAAAATCCTCAGATCACGGAGCCAATCCACATCCTTGCTACTAACATCTTTCAACTTAGTTTTCTCTAGGAACATATCAAAAATAAAACAGGGGAGCTAAACGCGAGCTATTGATCTACAACATAGATATGCTAATACTACCAGGACTAAGTTCATGATAAATTTAAGTTCAATTAATCATATTACTTAAGAACTCCCACTTAGAAAGACATCCCTCTAATATTCTAAGTGATCACGTGATCCAAATCAACTAAACCATAACCGATCATCACATGAAATGGAGTAGTTTTCAATGGTGGACATCACTATGTTGATCATATCTACTATATGATTCACACTCAACCTTTCGGTCTCTGTGTTCCGAGGCCATATCTCCATATGCTAGGCTCGTCAAGTTTAACCCGACTATTCTGCGTGTGCAAAACTGGCTTGCACCCGTTGTAGATGGACGTAGAGCTTATCACACCCGATCATCACGTGGTGTCTGGGCACGACGAACTTTGGCAACGGTGCATACTCAGGGAGAACACTTTTATCTCGAAATTTAGTGAGAGATCATCTTATGATGCTACCGTCAATCAAAGCAAGACAAGATGCATAAAAGATAAACATCAATGCAATCAATATAAGTGATATGATATGGCCATCATCATCTTGTGCTTGTGATCTCCATCTCCGAAGCACCGTCATGATCACCATCGTCACCGGTGCGACACCTTGATTTCCATCGTAGCATCATTGTTGTCTCGCCAATCTTATGCTTCTACGACTATCGCTACCGCTTAGTGATAAAGTAAAGCATTACAGGGCGATTGCATTGCATACAATAAAGCGAGAACCATATGGCTCCTGCTAGTTGCCGATAACTTGGTTACAAAACATGATCGTCTCATACAATAAAATTTAGCATCATGTCTTGACCATATCACATCACAACATGCCCTGCAAAAACAAGTTAGACGTCCTCTACTTTGTTGTTGCAAGTTTTACGTGGCTGGTACGGGCTTAGCAAGAACCGTTCTTACCTACGCATCAAAACCACAATGATAGTTTGTCAAGTTGGTGCTATTTTAACCTTCGCAAGGACCAGGCATAGCCACACTCGGTTCAACTAAAGTTGGAGAAACTGACACCCGCCAGCCACCTGTGTGCAAAGCATGTCGGTAGAACCAGTCTCGCGTAAGCGTACGCGTAATGTCAGTCCGGGCCGCTTCATCCAACAATACCGCCGAACCAAAGTATGACATGCTGGTAAGCAGTATGACTTATATCGCCCACAACTCACTTATGTTCTACTCGTGCATATGACATCTATGCATAAAACCATGCTCGAATGCCACTGTTGGGGAACGTAGTAATTTCAAAAAAATTCCTACGCACACGCAAGATCATGGTGATGCATAGCAACGAGAGGGGAGAGTGTTGTCTACGTACCCTCGTAGATCGAAAGTGGAAGAGTTAACACAACGCGGTTGATGTAGTCGTACGTCTTCACGATCTGACCGATCAAGTACCGAACGTACGACACCTCCGAGTTCAACACATGTTCAGCCCGATGACTCCCTCGAACTCCGATCCAGCCGAGTGTTGAGGGAGAGTTTTTTCAGCACGACGGCGTGGTGACGATGTTGATGTTCTACCGACGTAGGGCTTCGTCTAAGCACTACTACAATAATATCGAGGTGGACTATGGTGGAGGGGGGCACCACACACGGCTAAAAGATCAAACGATCAATTGTTATCTCTTTGGGGTGCCCCCTGCCCCCGTATATAAAGAAGTGGAGGAGGGGGAGGGCTGGCCCTCTCTATGGCGCGCCCTAGGGGAGTCCTACTCCCACCGGGAGTAGGATTCTCCCTTTCCTAGTTGAACTAGGAGCCCTTCCAAGTAGTAGGAGTAGGAGGGAAGGAAAGGGAAGGGAAAAGGAGAAGGAAGGAAGGGGGCGCCCCCCTCCCTAGTCCAATTCGGACCAGCCCATGGGGAGGGGTGCGTCCACCCTTTTGAGGCCTTTCTCTCCTTTCCCGTATGGCCCATTAAGGCCCAATACGAATTCCCGTAACTCCCCGGTACTCCCGAAAATACCCGAATCACTCGGAACCTTTCCGATGTGCGAATATAGTCGTAGAATATATCAATCTTTACGTCTCGACCATTTCGAGACTCCTCGTCATGTCCCCGATCTCATCCGGGACTCCAAACTCCTTCGGTACATCAAAACACATAAACTCATAATATAACCGTCATCGAACTTTGAGCGTGCGGACCCTACGGGTTCGAGAACTATGTAGACATGACCGAGACACATCTCCGGTCAATAACCAATAGCGGAACCTGGATGCTCATATTGGCTCCCACATATTCTATGAAGATCTTTATCGGTCAAACCGCATAACAACATACGTTGTTCCCTTTGTCATCGGTATGTTACTTGCCCGAGATTCGATCGTCGGTATCTCAATACCTAGTTCAATCTCGTTACCAGCAAGTCTCTTTACTCGTTTCGTAATACATCATCCCGCAACTAACTCATTAGTTGCAATGCTTGCAAGGCTTAAGTGATGTGCATTACCGAGAGGGCCCAGAGATACCTCTCCGATATCCGGAGTGACAAATCCTAATCTCGAAATATGCCAACCCAACAAGTACCTTTGGAGACACCTGTAGAGCACCTTTATAATCACCCAGTTATGTTGTGACATTTGGTAGCACACAAAGTGTTCCTCTGGTAAACGGGGGTTGCATAATCTCATAGTCATAGGAACATGTATAAGTCATGAAGAAAGCAATAGCAGAATACTAAATGATCGTGTGCTAAGCTAACGGAATGGGTCAAGTCAATCACATTAATCTCCCAATGATGTGACCTCGTTAATCAAATGACAACTCATGTCTATGGTTAGGAAACATAACCATCTTTGATCAATGAGCTAGTCAAGTAGATGCATACTAGTGACAATCTGTTTGTCTATGTATTCACACATGTATTATGTTTCCGGTTAATACAATTCTAGCATGAATAATAAACATTTATCATGATATAAGGAAATAAATAAGAACTTTATTATTGCCTCTAGGGAATATTTCCTTCAGCGGCAAACTTCACCTTTTCCGCATCCGTGCATCCTGCTGTGGTCAACTCCCTTGCTGTCTTGCGGAGCCAATCATCTGCTACTATCGGCTTGGTGCTACTAGAAAACACCAGCGGATTCAATCTAAGAAAACGGGCTAAGTGATCAACAAGTGGTGGTGGTGGTGGGTTGTTGTTGTTCCCCTGATTCTGATTCTGGACTAACAACTGCATCAATGTGTTCTGCTGCTGGATCAACTGGGTGAGCTCCGGTAGAAAGGTAAATTCGGGGTCACGTCTCGGAGGCATCTGAGGCTTTAGAAAAGATGAGATTTAAGAATAGAGGGGGTCTAAAGAGAAAACACTACCCATATGCACATGTGGCAAAAGCAAACAATTCACTTCATTCAATCAATCAAACAAGGGCATACAAACGATCTAACTATCACAAAAGTGATCGGACTACTATATTTACATGGCGGACTACTACTACTGATGAGGTGGTCTACTAGAAATATTCTTCGGTTGCAGACTCCATGCTATCTGCCCCAGCTTCATCAACATAGTCATCATCGCTATCATCTGGATCCGAGTCGGTGTCGTCGATGATGATGTAGTCTTCCGGACGAATCTCCTTGGGTTCTTCGTCTTCTTCTACCGGTGTAGGGCCTCCCATGAATATTCCAATCTTCATTGTTAGGTCGGCATTCTTGTCCACTAGTACTTCGATTTCCTCTTCATAATCTTCACGAGTAGCCTTGAGTTCTTCCTCCAGTTCTTTGATTCTTGTCTTTGCCTTCTTCAGATCTATCATGTCGGCGCACATCTGGTTCTCCTGACGTCGAATGTGCTGGTTTAACTCCTCGATAAAAGCTGCAATGGATCTATCCTTCCTGGTGCTGATCATCTCCCAGTGCTCATCTTGGCACCCACAAATCTGGTAGATAGTATCCTTGAGATCATTGCGGTAGACTTCTCCAATGCGTCCCATGGCGATGTGAGCTGCCATGCTCTTTCCTAGACTCCAAGTTGGTGCATCAAAAGAAAACTCTATGGGCTCAGTGACTGGCATGAACGTCCTTCCTGGAACTTGAACTTGAATCATCCAGCGCTCTTCTTCAGGTAAAGTGGCATTGTAGGTTCCGGTGAAGCTTGGTACTCCTATGTTTTAGGTATCTAGTGACTTCCTTCAAGTGACATCCAAAGGGTGTATCTTCATCCAGTTGCGTGAACTTGTTCCTTGCATCCACCATCCTAAAAGAGTAGAAAAGATGAGAAGTTAGAAGGAGAAGAGAGTGAGTAGTGATCTAGGTCTTTAGCTTAGTGGTCGTGTCCTACAGTCAGCGTGTGCTCTGATACCATCTTGTAAGGACCAGACCTCAAACGGTCCAATCTCTGTGCTCAGATGTCATCCCTGGATCAGTAATGCTGAGACCACACAGTACCTGGAGGATTTATAACAGAGTAGCAATCACACACTTATTACATTGAAAGTCTCAAAAGAGAACTTATTACAATAAATATGGCTTAAGGCCATCTAATAACGATAACAGCGGAAGGCTTGGAAGATAAGTGAGTCCATCAACTCCAACGGCATCACTGAGTATAGAACCACGACCTAAAAACTCCTTAATCGTCGTCCGAAAAGTCTGCAACATTAATGTTGCAGCCCGAAACGGGTCAACACATGGAGTATGCTGGCAAAGTAACACATAGAGAGTAATGGAATGAAACAGGCTATTCTACATGCATATTTGGCTGGTGGAAAGCTCTATGGTTACAGTTTTGCGTAAAGCCAATTTTTCCCTACTATAAAGGAATAAATTTTATTTAACTATCATGGTAGTTGTTAAACATTGAGAATGGTTGACAGCATTCTCAATCCCAATTAAGCATCATCATTAATCAAAACCCAACAAAATTAATTTTAGAGTAACATGTTGAGATTCACATGATAATCGAGGTACTAGATACTCAAGTTGTCCATAACCTGGGACATGGCTAATCATGATTAGTTTATACACTCTGTAGAGGTTTGCACACTTTTCCCCACAAGACTCGATCGCCTCCGTTTGGTTTCTCGCACTGCATGGTGTTTGAGAAGACGGATGATCGAGACATAGTCTTTCAGAAGCGCTAGCACCTTACGATTGGGTAGACCGTTACACCTACTTTCCCCTACATCTGCTAGTCTACCACTGTAAGAGTTTGCACAACTTAATCAACTATACTAGAGCCCATAATAGCTTGTGGCTGCACACGGAAGTTTCTAGCATGAACAATATCATGATCCTTTTGAGCCTAGGTGGCGGTCCAAAAGAAAAATAGGCAATCGCTGGAATACCCAGGTGCCTCAATCCACCCATATGTGTGTTTAAGTTGCCACCTTAAATAAACCATTAATTAACAATCTCACATCTGTCATGGATACACTCACCCAATCCACGTCTACTAGCATAGCATGGCATAACAAGCAAACGTAGAAGTAACTCCCAAAGGTTTGATAATAAACAGGTAATAGGTTCTACCTCATCTACTTCCCAAACCCACAATTTAATTGGATCCTAATCATGCAATGTGTGAGGATTGATCTAATGCAATAAAACTGGGTAGTGGAAAAGCATGATCAAAGTGTTACTTGCCTTGTTGATGATCCGGGAAACCTAGCGATTTGAAGTAGCAAGCGGCGCACTCTGGGTACTCTATCGCAAACAAACAAGCATACAATAATTACTCAACTAATGCATAGGTAAAACTCAAATAAGAGGTCTAACCAGAAGGTTCAACTTAAGAACTCCGGTTGGCAAAAAGAATCAAACCGAACGAAGCAACGAAAGACAAATGACAAAAGAAACAGGCTTTGTTTACTATTCTGGATCTAGGGCAATTTTTACAGTGGCAAAAACTTGTTTGAGTTGGTTAAACGGAAAGAGGGTTTTGAGACAAAACTCTAGGCGCTTGAATCGCCTGATTCTGATAAACGAGTGAAAAGTTAGACTAAAACGAAAATCGGATCAGAAATCGCGATCAGAAAAATCGCGGATTTAATCCGAGAAAAAGAAAAACGACGAACGTTCGTTTAATCGAACGAACGGACGAACGCTCGCTAATTAAATAAACCGGAAAAACCGATCTATTTAAAAAAACGTAACTAAAAAAACGAACAAAACCTTCGGAAAAACTGAACGGTTTTTCGAACGAAAAAAACCGGTGGCGGCGAGGTCTACCTCCGGCGATGAATCCGGGGGGCGGCGGCGGTGCTCCCGCAGAGGCGCGGGGCTAGGGCGGTTAGGGTTTGAGGGGGGGGGGTCCGGCTGGGCCTCCCCGGCTTATAAAGACGGACGGGCCTAGTGTCCGGGTCGGACACGGCCCGTTAGGTCGGTTGCGTTTTTTTAAAATAGTTACGCTCAGAAAAAAAACAAAAGAAATACTAAACGGACTCCAAAAATCCCAAAATAAATTTTCCCCGGCTTCTAAAATCAAGCCGCACATGATGAACATTTATTTGGGGCCTAAATGCAATTTTGAAAAACGCGCGTTTTTCCTAAATTCAAATAAAATAGCAAATAAAACCAAAATAAAATCTTAATTGATTTTTTATTAAATCTTCAATATTTCTTTATTTTGGTAAAGTCATTTTATTCCCTCTCTCATATTTTTGTAATAGAAATAATCGAAGATAAAATAAATAAAATCAAATGATCCTATTTTCAAAATTTGAGACAACTCAATTATGAAAATAACGAAATCCCCAACTCTCTCTGAGGGTCCTTGAGTTGCGTAAAATTTCTAGGATCAATCAAAATGCAATAAATATGATATGCAATGATGATCTAGTGTATAACATTCCAAATTGAAAAATTGGGATGTTACAATAAGACCACAAAACCACATAGAAAGACACACATTCGGTTGTTTAGATGTTTATTGAATTGGCTCACGGAATCGTCCGAGGTTTCAATACGGAATCATGTTTGAATATCAAACAATGGAATTGCATAGCAACATTAGTAAGCATCAAAACATGAATTGTATGGGCAGCTCCATTAGAGCTTCAAACAAGTGCTCATTAAATAACAACTTTCCAAAAGAGCGCAACATGTTTGCTTCTATCAACTTAAGTGCAAGAAATATTGCAAAAGGAGTAGTAACATTTGGCAATGGAAGTGGCTCAGTTGTCTTCAAAGCATCCTTAAAAGTAGTCCTCATTTCTCCAATCATGTACATAAATGGCATCACATGTTCGTTGTCTCTTTGGTACCATTCCTGGAGGGATTTCAATTGGTTCTTCTAGATCTGCAGCAGTCTCAACACATGTCTTGGCACCTTCACCATTTGCACGATCTTTTGAATATATGGTAGATATGCCTTCCTAGTGCTTCACTACTTTGGTCTTGTAAGATGCTAACACACTCATATCTACTATCTTATTGGTGCACAAATTTGCATCATGTCATACCTCATATCGGCCTAGAGGGTTCCAATTTTTGATCCAACCTGCAACAAGAGAACACAATAGTGTTTAGCAAATGAATATGAACAAGAGAACCAAGGGAGGGAAGGATAAGAAATAGAGGGATGGATGTTCTGAGGAGGACCAGGAGCTAAGGAAGAAGGTGCAGGAAGAAGGGGAGCTGACAGAACACTAAACATGGGGTATGTTCAATATGTTGTGCATACGCGCCGCTTGGAAATAACCAACATGGTAAAATGATAGAATGTGAATTGTGGCATAGTAGTAAAAAGGGGGCAATTCAAAAGATAAAAATGTAGGTGTTTTTAACAGGAGAAAGTAGCCACAGAATATTCCCGAGGAGCGCCTGTCATGACCCGGTCCCTGAATGGGGCCCGAATCTCTATGCTTACTATGCCAGTCCCTGGATCAATAGTTGACACACACAGTTGATGATAAAATACCTGTTGGGGAACATAGCATGCATTTTTTTAAAAAAAATCCTACGATCACACAAGATCTATCTAGGAGATGCATAGCAACAAGACGGGGAGAGTGTGTCCACGTACCCTCGTAGACCGAAAGCGGAAGCGTTAGGTTAACGCGGTTGATGTAGTCGAACGTCTTCGCGATCCAACCGATCAAGTACCGAACGTACGGCACCTCCGAGTTCAGCACACGTTCAGCTCGATGAAGTCCCTCGAACTCTTGATCTAGCAAAGTGTCGAGGGAGAGTTTTGTCAGCACGACGGCGTGGTGACGGTGATGGTGATGTGATCTGCGAAGGGCATTGCCTAAGCACTACGACTATATGACCGGATGAGTAAACTGTGGAGGGGGGCACCGCACACGGCTAAGAGAATAACTGATGTGCTTTGGGGTGCCCCTTGCCCCCATATATAAAGGAGGAGGGGAGGAGGAGGGGAGGAGGCTGGCCCTAGGGGTGCACCCAAGTGGGGGGAAACCGACTAGGACTCCTAGTCCTAGTCGCCCCCCTTTCCTTTCTTTCTAACGGGAAAAGGGAAGGAGAGGGAGAGGGAAAAGGAAAGGGGGGCCGTGCTCCCTTCCCCTTGTCCAATTTGGACAGCCCATGGGAGGGTGCACGCCTCCCCTTGTGGGCTCTCCTCTCTCTCCCCTATGGCCCATGAAGGCCCATTACTTTCCCAGGGGTTCCGGTAACCTCCTTGTACTCCAAAAATATCTGAAACACTCCAAACTATTTCGGTGGCCGAATACCATCGTCCAATATATCAATCTTTACCTCTTGACCATTTCGAGACTCGTCGTCATGTCCGTGATCTCATCCGGGACTCTGAACAATCTTCGGTCACAAAAACACATAACTCATAATACAAATCGTCATCGAACTTCAAGCGTGCGGACCCTACGGGTTCGAGAACTATGTAGACATGACTGAGACAAATCTCCGATCAATAACCAATAGCTGAACCTGGCTGCTCATATTAGTTCCTACATATTCTACGAAGATCTTTATCGGTCAAACCACAATGACAACATACGTCATTCCCTTTGTCATCGGTATGTTACTTGCCCAAGATTCGATCGTTGGTATCTCCATACCTAGTTCAATCTCGTTACCGACAAGTCTCTTTACTCATTCCATAATGCATCATCCTGAAACTAACTCATTAGTCACATTGCTTGCAGGGCTTATCGTGATGTGCATTACCGAGAGGGCCCAGAGGAACCTCTCCGATACTCGGAGTGACAAATCCTAATCTTGATCTATGCCAACCCAACAAACACCCTCGGAGACACCTGTAGAGCATCTTTGTAATCACCCAGTTACATTGTGATATTTGATAGCACACAAGGTGTTCCTCTCGTATTCGGGAGTTGCATAATATCATAGTCAAAGGAATATGTATAAGTCATGAAAAAAGCAATAACAATAAAACTTAATGATCATTATGCTAAGCTAACGGATGGGTCATGTCCATCACATCATTTTACTAATGATGTGATCCCGTTCATCAAATGACAATACATGTCTGTGGTCATGAAACTTAACCATCTTTGATTAACAAGCTAGTCAAGTAGAGGCATACTAGGGACATTTTGTTTTTTCTATGTATTCACACATGTATCAAGTTTCCGGTTAATACAATTCTAGCATGAATAATAAACATTTATCATGATATAAGGAAATATGAATAACAACTTTATTATTGCCTCGAGGCCATATTTCCTTCAGTCTCCCACTTGCACTAGAGTCAATAATCTAGATTACATAGTAATGATTCTAACACCCATGGAGTCTTGGTGCTGATCATGTTTTGCTCGTGGAAGAGGCTTAGTCAATGGGTCTGCAACATTCAGATCCGTATGTATTTTGTAAATCTCTATGTCTCCCTCCTTGACTTGATCGCGGATGGAGTTAAAACGTATTTTGATGTGTTTGGTTCTCTTGTGAAATCTAGATTCCTTTGCTAAGGAAATTGCTCCAGTATTGTTACAAAAGATTTTCGTTGGACCCGATGCACTAGGTATTACACCTAGATCGGATATGAACTCCGTCATGCAGGCTCCTTCATTTGCTGCTTCCGAAGCAGCTATGTACTCCGCTTCACACATAGATCTCGCCACGACGCTCTGCTTGGAACTGCACCAACTGACAGCTCCACAATTCAATATAAATACGTATCCGGTTTGTGACTTAGAGTCATCCGGATCAATGTCAAAGTTAGCATCGACGTAACACTTTATGACGAGCTCTTTGTCACCTCCGTAAACGATAAACATATCCTTAGTCTTTTTCAGGTATTTCAGGATGTTCTTAACCGCTGTCCAATGATCAACTCCTGGATTACTATGATGCCCGGATAGTTAAGCTACAGTAAACCCTTGCTAATCATGCCAGGTTATCATAATTAAACTTTTGCTAAACCTCAAATGTTTCAAACTGAGATCAAATTCAAATTCAAATAACAAGTCAAATTATAATTTCATAAAACTGTGAATTAAAAATGTTCAAAAGGTTAAAAATATTCACTAACAAATTAACAAACATGAAACAACATTTTGGGAATGCTTATATGCCTCTAAGATAATTAAAACGGGAACAAGCAACATTTAATTTAACCTTTTTAAAAATAAACAAATACTTATGCTATTCAAATATATTTGAAACTTGTTGTGCTAGGTCATTGCATGGTCTAATATTTATGTCCTACGTTTCATAAGCAACTAAATATATTTACTATACAATCTAAATGTAAAATAGTGAAAGAAAGAAATAACAGAAAAAGAGAAAGGGAAAAACAAAGAAAAATAAACTAACCTACCCTAGCCTACTGGGCTCTTGGCCCATCTAGAAAAGATAACGGCCCAGCCGCCCTCACCAGCTACTTAACCCTAGCCCGCACCAACCCTCTGCCCGATCCCCTTTCTTCCCCTCCTCATTCTATCCCGCGCACAGGCAGAGCGAGCTCACCGACGCGCCCTCATCGATCCCTCATCTACTAACCACCCCGTCCCGCTTGAAGGCTCCCAGGAGCTGCGCCTCGACATCCTCTACCTCCATGACAACGCTCCCGAGTAGGGACCTCCCCAAGCTGTCGACATCGACTCTTCTTCAACCTCAGACATCCGCAACCACCATCGTCGATCCGCACCATCTCGACCATCCCCGACTCACCCGAGTCCCCCGCTGACCTCGATGTGAGCTCCCCTCGATTTCCCCCTCTACCCCCTTGGATTTGTGTTGTATCACCACCGTGGCCGAGATTCCTAGAGCTCGCACTCCCCATCCCATGAATGTGCCCATGCCTCATGCCCTAGCCTCTCCACGCATGTCCTAGTCATGCCCTGTCACGACTCGTGTTGTCTGCACGCGAGCCCCGCCAGGCTCGGCCGAGCCCGCTGCCGGTCCAAGTGCCGGTCGCCGCTCACCTCGCCCCGTTCCCTCTGTTGGTCGTGCTCGGCTCGTCTGCTGCTACCATCACCGCCTTCTGCTACTGCCGCCACGCCTGTGCCCATTGCCGTTGCCTCCTGCTCCCCGCTAGCCTTGCCGCACCAGGCCGCTCCCGCACCCGACGACGTCGGTGCACCCTGCCGTCCGCGTGTCCCACGGCCCCATGCTCGCCGCTGCGCTGCTGCGCGCCCCGGCGCGCCCAACCAGCCCCCCCGCTTGCCGCTGCCGCCTGCTGCTGCGCCTACTACTGCCGCCCATGCCCTACGCCTCCTCCACTGTGCTGGCCACGCCGTGCCGCCATTGCCTCGCAGCGACCCCGCTGCCCGCGTCCTCGTGCCACCTCTCGCCGCTCCGGCCGCCCCTCCCGTGTGCCGCTTCGGCCGCCTGGCCGGCGCCGTGGCTGCCGGCGTCCTGCAGCGCCCTGTCGCGTGCCCGCAACCGCGCCCGTGCCCGTTAGCCCGACCGCTAAGGCCCCTGGCCCAATGACAGCTGGGGCCCAACCCCAGAAATGAATAATAATAATAATTAACTAATTAATTAATTTCTTAAATTAATTAATCATGTTTGGTTAACTAATTAAACTTAATTAACCTGTGAATTAGTCTAACTATTGTTAATTAGTTAACAGTCATTGGCGAATGGGACCCATTTGTCAGTTTGACCGATCAACGGTCATAGTTGACCGCTAACGTCATCCCGACATCATGCTGATGCAGTAAATATATTTTAAATTAAATTAAATCTGTTAATTCCAGAAAATGATTAAATTCGTTTTTAATTAATATAGAATAATCCGTAACTCGGATGGAAATACTTTGTACATGAAAGTTGCTCAGAACGACGAGACAAATCTAAATACGCGATCCATTTGTCAGCCACACGTCCCTAGCATAGCAAACATGAAACATTTCACTCCCCGGTTCATCTGTCCGAAAACGTCAAACACCGGGAAAACTTTCCCGGATGTTTCCCTCCTTCGTCGGTACCACCTACTGTCACGCCGGGGCCCACCTAGCACCGCTCATTGTCATCTCATGCATCATCATGCTTATGTTTGCATTATATTTATTGTTTTTCCCCCTCTTCTCTCATTAGACACCGAGATCGACGCTGCTGCTACCCAATACGACTACGGTGTTGACGATCCCTCCTTCTTGCCAGAGCAACCAGGCAAGCCCCCACCCCCCCTTGATCAACCCGATATCGCCTATTCCTTCTATCTACTGCTTGCTTTAGAGTAGTGTAGCATGTTACTGCTTTCGGTTAATCGTATTTTGCTGCATAGCCTGTCTTTGCTACTACTGTTGTTACCTTTACCTGCAATCCTAAATGCTTAGTATAGGATGCTAGAATTCCATCAGTGGCCATACATTCTTGTTCGTCTGCCATGCTATACTATCGGGCCGTGATCACCTGGGAGGTGATCACGAGTTTATACTTATATACATAATATGTGATACATGTGGTGACTAAAGTCGGGTCGGCTCATAGAGTACCCGCGAGTGATTCACGGATTGGGGGCTGAAAGGATATCTGTCCCGATGGCCCTCTCAGTGGATCTTTGTGGAGGAGCGATAGGGCAGGTTGAGACCACCTAGGAGAGAGGTGGGCCTGGCCCTTGGTCGGTGTCCGTCGTTACTTCAAAATAGCACTTAACGAGATCTTGGTATTTGATCTGAGTCTGGCCACTGGCCTATACGCACTAACCAACTACGCAGGAACAGTTATGGGCACTCGATGTCGTGGTATCAGCCGAAGCCTTCTTGACGTCAGCGACTGAGCGGCGCACGCCGGATTGGACCGTAAGCCTGCGCTTGTATTAAGGGGGCTAGGTCTGCTTCTGGCCATGTTCACAACGTGCAGGTGTGCAATGGGCGATGGGCCTAGACCCTTGCGCGCATTGGATTTAGACCGGCATGCTGACCTCTCTGTTGTGCCTAGGTAGGGCTGCGACGTGTTGATCTTCCGAGGTCGGCCATGACCCAGGAAAGTGTGTCCGGCCAGAGGGATCGAGCATGTTGGGTAATGTGGTGCACCCCTGCAGGGAAGTTGATCTACCCGAATAGTCGTGTCCCTCAGTAAAATGACGACCCGGAGTTGTACCTTGACCTTATGACAACTAGAACCGGATACTTAATAAAATAAACCCTTTCAAGTGCCAGATACAACCTGGTGATCGCTCTCTCACAAGGCGATGAGGGGAGGATCGCCGGGTAGGATTATGCTATACGATGATACTTGGTTAACTTACCATCTACTCTCTTCTATATGCTTCAAGATGGAGGCTGCCAGAAGCGTAGTCTTTGATAGGACTAGCTATCCCCTCTTATTCTGGCATTCTGCAGTTCAGTCCACAGATACTACCCATTTCATTGATACCAATGCATATGTAGTGTAGATCCTTGCTTGCGAGTACTTTGGATGAGTACTCACGGTTGCTTTGCTCCCCCCTTTTCCCCTATCTATACCTGGTTGTTGCGACCAGATGTTGGAGCCCAGGAGCCATACGCCACCGACGACGACTCCTACTACATCGGAGGTGCCTAATACTACGTGCAGGGTGCCAACGACGAACAGGAGTAGTTTAGGAGGATCCCAGGCAGGAGGCCTGCGCCTCTTTTGATCTGTACCCTCCTAGTTTGTGCTAGCCATCTTATGGCAACTCGTTTAACTTATGTCTGTACTCAGATGTTGTTGCTTCCGCTGACTTGTCTATGATCGAGCACTTGTATTCGAGCCCTCGAGGCCCCTGGCTTGTATTATGATGCTTGTATGACTTATTTATTTTTAGAGTTGTGTTGTGATATCTTCCCGTGAGTACCTGATCTTGATCGTACACGTTTGTGTGTATGATTAGTGTACGGTCAAACCAGGGGCGTCACAAGTTGGTATCAGAGCCGACTGCCTGTAGGAATCCCCCTTCCACACTCCTTGGCCGAAGTCGAGTCTAGATATTTCTAAACTTTTTACTAACATGGATGTGCGGCTTACGGGCCCACGTCGCCATTAGGTGGTATTAGGATCTTTTATTCCTCGTCTATACTCTGGGATTCTGATCTCTCTTCTATCTGGGTTAAATAATTTTACTAATTATAACTCTAGGTTGTCGTATTTACTTCCTCCCGAAGAGACCCTCACTCCAGATGGTTGCTTGGTGCATCGAAGGATTCCGAAGATACCCTTCGATATTCTCTCAAGACTTTGTGCCATCGCTATTGCAATTCCCTTCCAATGATAAACCCCTATGGATAACCACGTACACTTGCCATTCTTACAATCATTCCCCGTTGATCTTGTTATTACAGGATACCCTGAAATTCTCTTTATTGTTCTGAGAATACTTTGTGCCTACTGCCTTGTAGTTCCTTGCCACATGTATACCCCTACGGATAATTTCTTGCACCTATCGAGTATCTGCTCATCCCCTAGTTGATTCATGTATTTCACAAAAGTCTTCGAAATACCATTCGTTCTTCTAAAAATCCTCAACATCCTAATGCTCTTGAAATTCTTGCTTGCTAGCATTACGATTAATCCCATAAGTCAGGTAATCTTATTGGCATCCTTTGTGAGTATCATTTTGAGTCCATTGATTCAATATGTTGCGAATGCTCGCAATCCTCAATCAGATCCTAGAATTCATCCTTCTGGCTTAGACGTCATTTTTAACATGAGCAGGATCTCGACCAATCAAATTGTCATCAGTTGTACCCCTAAGCCTACTCAACTTATCGATCCATGATCAGAGCATTTGCTTCTGATCCATTGATTTGGAAATCATAATTCTTCTACATTTGAGCTTCGAATTAGTCAGTTGTTTCTATGACCTGATGCCTTTTCATTCTTTCTCCTTCTAATTGAGTAAGGATACTCACATTAGATTCCTTGTGGTTCGCGAGACCAATTGCTTGGTTAGTATCTGACAGTGTCCTTCATATCCAATAACCTTGAGAGTTTCTCCCCTGATACATAAAGCTTTTGGTAAATTGTGTCTTCTGCCTTTGGTAACTTATATCCTATGCTTTTGCCAACCATGCTCTGCTTTGAGCATGTGTTAACAGATCCTGAAGTTCATGGTACATCTTACTAATATGCCGGATGGGTTAAACCTATGCCTTCCCTAATATGTGTGAACTCGTAAGTTATGCGAGTTATACTCTGCTGGCTTTTCGTTAGATGAAATTTCAACACTAACACTTCTTCGAAAGCGAGAAGTGAATGAAAAGTTGTGCATTGGAGAAATGGGAGTCTACCTTGAACTTGAGTTCATGCCCATGGACACTATGTAGATCTTATCATGGAAGCTTCTCTTAAAGTAATTATTTCCTTGGAATAAGTTCATCTTATATCTTGGATCTGGTCTTTTGCAATCATGGTTCCGGCCATAATATTATTCCTTGATTCCTTTTCTCGGAAAAGTTAAACTACTTGTCTTCTATAGATTAATCCACCTGTCCAACCTCTATTATGCTCTACCTTCGAATAATACCCTATGGTACCTCGAGAATATCATAGAATAGCTATACTTATGAGTTTTCTTCAAGTATTGCTTCTCACTAATTCAGTTTTACCACGGGTTTTGTGTTGTTAGTCACTTGAGAGAACTAATAACTAAGTCGAGTCCACGCTGCGAATTCTACAACTCTTAGCAATATTCTTTGCTTGCGAGTTTAATAATCCTTCAAGTCATTCCTAGCCTGATCGGCTACACCATTATCGTGCTAAATTTAACTGTGCTACCTGGTCCTTCTTCCCGGAGCACAATTTTTGACGTTGAGCTAAGCTTACGTCGATTTCCTCGTCTTATCATTCCACCTTGAACAACAAGCTTGATTCCGAGTTGGCGTCATATCCGTGGACCCAATAATCTTTCACTGCATCCGTCCTTTTGCTTGATGAAGTCGTTGATCGATTACATCTTCTTGAAACCTCTCGACAAATTTTTCATGACTATTGTCAACAATTTGACTTCTTCCAAGTCGTGTGTCGAATTCAGGATGAGTAATACCATCTTTGCCCCCTCGATGATTTTTATTTAACATCAACAACATTCTCGCATTCCCTCCAACACAAAACTTGGTCATGTTTTGTGTAGTTTCCTTTCTATCCAACTTATATTATGATTCTATCTTGGACTATTACCATATGCTATGTCAAGAATGTTGAGGGAATTACCTCAACTATTAATTATTGATATAGTAATACTTCTCGCATTCTCCATCCATTTCCTGGTTCTCGTATTGATTCTAACCGGGATGCCAACAGGTGAACTTTGCTGTTTGGATTCTGCCCTTCTAGCAACCCTATTGCTTTGAAGTTAATGGTCAATCGTTCGTTCTTAGACTGTTGATTATTGAACCATCATTCTAATGTTGATCGTGCTACCTAAGCCCATATTTTGGGTGCACCTTTCAACCAATGTTTAATGGTGTATGATTTACTCGAGCATACATCATTATACCATTTGATCTGACAAATGTTATCTCTTTGTTCACATAATTGTGGAAATTCATCTTTTTGAAAATCTCGATGAATTGTCGCTAAGTGCATCAGCCACCTCCTCATCCTCTCCTTAGATTAACGACGAACTCATGTTTCGAAACTCGCTTCCATATTTCACTTCCCGAGAATCTTACAATGTCATCTCGTCAATTTGTGTTGCATCTTTTCTTCTTAGGCATCCTGAGTCTGAGGTATCCTTACACCAAGCAGAACTGAATCTCGGTCTAATATGATGGTTGGAACATTTTCCAAAAGCCATAGCATTGGTCGTTATGTAACCCGGTAAGGTGATGTCATGCCTAGCACACCTGGCCGGAGGACCTATTGTTATAGTATCCTCTTTAGCAAGGTTAACCATTCTTCCATGAGAAATTGTAAGGCTGATCCCATGGGTTGTTCCTGATGGATCCTTTGTGTATCTATAGCCTGATCTTTACCCAGTGACCATGTCAATGCTATCTCGAAGCATGTCTATGGTAATCCCATCTTCAATAAGGACATTTGAAGCACAAATGCTAAATTTTCTTTATCAATTATCCTAACACCATTGTTTGGGTAATGTCATCAAATTCCTCTCCCCTTACCTAAATGGTTTTATACTTTCTATCCTGTCATGGATACCATGCTCTGCTAGTCCTTGAAAAGGATATACCCCTGAAATATGTGTTTAAACACATTTTCCTTTCCATTGTTTGGTTTAAACCTTTCCTGTGATCTAATGATCTAAGTAGTAATATTCTCCTACTTATGTAAACACCTCGATGTACAATTCTGTCAGTAAGACCCTATTACTATTGTTGATGACATTCCGGTAGCCATCGATGGACGAGAACTTTGCCTATTGGTCCGCCTCGTCCAACGAGCAGGAAAATGGTTCTCTTCGTCCCTCGACCTTGGTACCGATGTTGTTGCCGGCGTAACTGACAGGCTATCCTATGACATGCCTTGCCTACATGATCGTGCAAGACATCACCGCTTTCCTACTTTTAACCCACATCGTGGGCCCATAAACCCACAGTTCCACAGGATCGAAACTTGACTCTCGTGTACACCCCCTGTTCCCAAGGTTGTTCCTTGCGCATGGCCTCATATGTAATTCACGAGCCACCTTCTAAGAGATCGCTAATTCTGGTATCAGAGACAATACTTATTCCCGTTTCTTGAACCCCTTTCACGCTGAGTAACAGGCATCGAACGATTGCCTAGCCGCACAAAACTTCCCATGATACCTCCTTACTTTGCTCTCGATAATTTATTAAGTTTCAATCTGAGAGTTACTTTCCGCCACCTTCCCCCGATGTTAGCTACCAGATAGTCAACCTTGCAGGTCCGTCCTCCCAGAATACCCCCCTCATTCTATCATAAGTACGATGGAGATCCTGAAGATAGGATGTCGGCTTCATCATGATGACCTGGAGTAGAGAAATGAATACATAAATGAGAAGAGTCAACCTCTTCGAGAAGAGCAACCAAGACTGAGAAGATTCGTTAGAATTTCGTAACCAGAACTTTCTCCCTTACCCCACCTCTTAAATCTCGGGATGAGATTTCTTGTAGTGGAGGAGAATTGTGATGCCCGAATAGTTAAGCTACAGTAAACCCTTGCTAATCATGACAGGTCATCATAATTAAACTTTTGCTAAACCCTATTTGTTTCAAACTGAGATCAACTTCAAATTCAAATAACAAGTCAAATTATAATTTCATAAAACAGTGAATTAAAAATGTTCAAAAGGTTGTAAATATTCACTAACAATTTAACAAACATCTAACAACATTTTGGTAATGTTTATATGCCTCTAAGATAATTAAAACAGGAACAACCAACGTTTAATTTAACCTCTTAAAATAAACAAATACTTATGCTATTCAAATATATTTGAAACTTCTTGTGCTAGGTCATTGCATGGTCTAATATTTATGTCCTAAATTTCATAAGCAGCTAAATATATTTACTATACAATCTAAATGTAAAATAGTGAAAGAAAGAAATAACGCAAGAAGAGAAGGGGAAAAACAAAGAAAAACAAACTAACCTACCATAACCTACTGGGATCTTGGCCCATCTAGAAAAGCTAACGGCCCAGCCGCCCCACCAGCTACTTAACCCTAGCCCGCACCAACCCTCTGCCCGATCCCCCTTCTTCCCCTCCTTGTTCTATCCTGAGCTTAGGTAGAGCGAGCTCGTCGACGCGCCCTCATCAATCACGCGTCCACCAACCACCCCGTCCCGCTCGAAGGTGCCCAGGAGCTGCGCCTCAACGTCCTCTACCTCCACGACAATGCTCCCGAGCAGGCATGTCCCCAAGCCGTCCACACCGACTCTTCTTCAACCTCGGACATCCACAACGACCATCGTTGATCCGCACCATCCTAACCATCCCCGACTCACCACTACAAAAAAAATACACTTTCGTGATGATACGTGTTTGTCATAGTAGGTCACATTTTTTTTCATGCATGTACATCCATGACAAATTTATGACAGAATCAAGATATTCAGACTTGTGCTGTCATAGAAGTGTTCCATGACATTACCAAAATTATCATCACGGAAGTGTCCACTTCCATGACAATAAATCACGCGTCATAGAAGTGCTTTCTTCAAGGGTGACCCACACGTGGAATCCACCGTAACGGGACGCCGTTAAGCTATCGGGTCCGGTTTTGGATCCAATAACCCATTAACAGGCAGGACCAATGGGAATTTTCCACGTGTAAAATTCTGATTGGCCGGAGGAAACACGTGTCGGCTCAACGTTCGGACAGATGTCATCCACTCATTGGATAGGAGGTGCCTATGATACGTCAACACGTGGCACGTCCCAAGAGAGGCCCATTCCGATGAAAAGGCCGGCCCAGCTAAAGGCCCACCATGTTTTTTCAAACACTAGTGGGCTGGCCCGTTAATAGCCTGCCATGTTTTGGGCCAAATTGAGGCCCATACCAGACCAGGCCCTTTCACAGCCTGTCATGTTTTGGGCCAAATTACGACCCATATATATCAGATAAGGCCCGTTCACAGCTTGCCGTGTTTTGGACCAAATTACGGCCCATATCGGATCAGGCCCGTTAACAGGCCACTGTTCTTTTGGGCCCATACTAAGACATGGTTATATTTCAGCCTGTTAAGTGCCCGTTTACTAGTTCGGCCCGATAATAGTTTCGGCCTGTTAGCGGCCCATGGTGCATCTGGGACGTTGTCGGCCCGGTTTAACTTTAGGCCATTTAACGGCCCATGCAGAAACTGGGCTATTTCTTGTCCGAAGTAACTTTAGGCCTCTTAACGGCCCGTAGACTTTGTGGATAAATTTCAGCGCAACTGGCCTGTCGGCCTGTTAATGGCCCGTGTAATAGTTGGGCCTAATTACAGCCCGCGTTGAATCCGGCATGCTTACAACCCATCTGATAATGGCCCATGACACTTTTAGGCCTATGGCCCACGTAGATACCAGCCTACTTAAAGCCCATAATTTTATTGCGCCAAACAGGCCTGTTAACTGCTCGCCCTATTGGGCTAAACATGGGCCTTAGGCAGTTTCGGCCTGTATTGGCCCGTAATTTTTCGGCTCAACGCTAGCACAATCTAGGTTTTAGCCTGTTAAAAGCCCATGGTATTCTCTGGCCCAGCTGGACAGAACTTTACTCGGCTTGTTAAAGGTAGGAAACAACTATAGGTTTAGACCTGCTAATGGCCGAAGATGATTATAGGCCCAGGTTTTGGCCCATATGAGTAACGGGCCGGCCTAAAGACCGACAACACTGAGATCCACTGAACCTTCTAGCCTAAATTACAACATACCGACCTAGAATAAACGTAGACTATACAACAAAGAAATTACAACATGTTACATCCCCTCGGCATCAAAGTTCGCCGCGAGTGATAGTAAAGGGCAACCAGACAGCAGATTACATGTCTACTTAACAGGCGGACAAAATAATAGACAAAGCCGACATCACTTCAACACAGTTCAAGAAAGGTTAGCCCGGCCCAGGAGCTGCAGCGCAAGCAGCTTAGCAACCTGATGAGACTGCGCTTCTTTGGCGCTCATATCCACCAACTTAAGCTGCATAGCATCAATAAACATCCTGTACTTACGGTTAATCTTGCATAGAGATTGGAGTTCCAGTCGTATTTGAGCAGAAGCATGTATTTCTGCTTGAATTTCAGACTGAAGAAGTCGAACAGATTGAGGTGGCGACTTCATCGAGCTTGTGTCACTGAGTAAGTTTGACACTACATCAAGATGTGACTTCGTGGTTGTATCCCTACCCTCAATATGTGTTGCCTTCTCCTCTGGAATATGTGTTAGAGGGACAAACAATGTGTTCGTCTCACTATCATTGTGGCAGTTTAGCAGTGTTGTCACCCTGAAAGAGAAACAAGTAGGTAGATAGCATGTTTTGCACGTATAAGCATCAGCGCTGTCAATTCATATTATTTCTTTGTCAGAAATAAAGAGACAGAGTTTAAAATAGCATTAACATAATAGGCATTATTCATAGTTAAGACGACAGGAAATGGCATTGTGCAGGAGCGGCCAGCTTCACCAGCCCACTGGATTACAAATCAAGAACACAAGCATAGATGTAGTTCTAAACAACGTATAAGCATGAATGGTGAGTGCACTGTCGATTTATACCATTTCAGATTGGTAAATAAAGTGACACAATTTAAATAACATTAATATAATATGGCATTGTTCATAGTTGAGACATAGCAGGATATGACATTGTGCTGTTGTTGGTAGTCTCACCACACCACTGGATTACAGATCAAAAACACAAGCATACACATAGTGCTAAGGAAGATAACTTGCTATTTTTAGTTTAATTTACATGGTACGAATAAGGAACTAGATTGTACAACTAAAGACTAAAATTGAGAAGGACAAACTTATGTTTATGTACTTCTTCTTTATAAACTTTGAACAAGCAATTTGATGCAGACGACAAAAATAAACAACATTTGCACTCATAGCTATCCAAATATAAACAACAAAGTTTGAAGTTTGGAGGAGGACAAACTTACATTAGTAGTGAAGACAGGCTCTATAAAGGCCTTATCCATATTGATGGTGGTGGGGGGGGGGAATTCAAGAAGTTTACCGCACACTCTTCTTCAAGAGTATTGCCTTTATTCTACATTTTCTTAAGAGTAAATATAGATATGAAAATATAGGAACAAATGGCAATTATTTAACTTAAGATGCAAAGTACAAATGTAAATACAGCATACAGGCAGAAGGCACTGACAAGAGCAATGCGGAGCTAAACTTCTTCATTAACATTGATTTTATTCAATATTTTAGCAAGAGTAAATGTAGATCTAATGTGTAGAAAAATGGAGGACAAGGGAAAATAAGCTGCAAAGTGTACATGAAGAACTAGCTAACAAATATATGTACAGTGATGAAGGAGAACAGATACTTACAAGAACAATGCAGGACTAAATTTCTTCATAGGCATTGAGTTTATTTTACATTAATTTAAGCATTAATATAGATCTGATAATTTGGAGCGAACAGTGGATAAGCAAGCTATAATGCACAATGATGTCACATAATCCACCAGGTATGAATGTAAGGACAGTGATAGGACAATACGTACTCACAAGAGAAAAGCAGCGACCAGCATAGTTGCGATATCCTAGGTTTTGCTGCGCTAGTTGTATCGCCAATATATGTCAGGTGCTATGTGATTTCTCCGGTAGCACCACCTTTTTCAAGGACTTTGCTTGTACTCCTTCAGGTTCTGCAATCACCCTCTTCCTTTTGGATGTCTGAAACACAAGAACAACATTTGAATGGAAAAACATGGTATGACGACAAATGGAATAGGTGTTGACAATGGATGGGCATGGCATCTTCACATATATCATGAGTAAACTAAGCAGATGGTGGTGCAACGAAGCAAAAGAAATGCAAGACACCTTATGCAAGATATGTGCAACCAATAGAACCTTGCCAAATTAGAACATGCACCTTATTGGGTGAACAGGATAGGCCATCTACCTTTGACTCTTTGAGCTCAGAATAGTCATTAGGATCATATTCTGAATATGAATCTATAGGTCGGGAGCATGTGGGTTTCATTGCTTCCACAATGGACCTCAATCCCTTGATGCCAAGTTTGTTACCCAATGAACAGTTCCACAATATTCTTCTGATGTGCGCATTCTTATATTCATTGTGATTACGTACAATATCTGTAAAGCATGAAAACACAAATAGTAGTGAGATTATATTTGTAATGCAGAGGATATTGTAATATAATAGAGGCTCCCTATAAACCCTTGTGTGCTATCACTGGATTCTGATGAGAGAGCCCATGTGTGCTGTAATATGGTGAGTAGATTAATATAATCTGGCACAACTACACAAAAAATAAGCTCCCTATTGGGGGCCCCAGATGTAAGGATAGTTGGCAAACGATAGGTTCATAATATACCGTATAGAAAGTTTATTGCCAAACCATGATAACGAGAGCGCAGAGCCAGTAGGCAGATCATAGTGTAGATAATAGGGGTATACCGTAACCACCATAAATAAATAGGGAAAGCGAAACTAGCTGGAAAACATAGGGTTTTGCCGCTACTAATATGCAGCCTATCGATCACCTACAGGCCAACTCTATTCATCTGAAGGTGCACAGCTGTTACTATCAGTTTAGTCTATCAAAGACCACACGGCTCCCACCATTTCCGGGGTATTATGGCAGACCAACTCGAAGTGCGAAATCATTTAGCAGAACCGGCCCAGTAGAGGTGTCGACTGCAGATGTCCCTGCTCCCCTTCCTGACAAGGAACATACTATGCTTACCAAAGAAGAACAGAAGAGGAACATGTTAAAGAACAGAAGATGAAGCATATTCGGCATGTCTGCATGCAAGTCGCGTGACTTTTGTCATTTGGGTCAGTCGACCATTTCAGGCGGTTGGATGAAGATCCTACGTCTCCTAACAATTCTTCTTCCTCGTCCCTGATTCTTCCCATACAGAAGACCGCACGGGCCGTCGGCCGAACCACCGGCCCCGACCCCCTGCCCTCCCCTGAACCTCCCCCACCACCTGTGTTCCTCCACCACCCCCACCCCCGCCCCGACCCGCGTCGAGTTTTCTTCGTTCGGCGAGGCCCCACCACCGCTCGCCAAAACCACCGTCCCCACATGAGCCCCTTCATTCGCACCGGCGAACTCCGGCGAGCTCTAAAAAATCGACTGACCCAATTTTGATATTTAGTCTACTATCATTTAACTAGTGTGGAATATAAAAGGGGAAAACCATAAGCATTGCGAGTATAGTGTTGAGCGTGCCATGGCGGATCTGAAGGTGCAAACCGGAGAAAGGAAACTTCGCAACCAATGTTTTCTTTCAACTAGCAAGTAAGTGATGGACAAGAAAATCAGAGTAAAGCAGTGGCGATCTATTTTCTTGTTGTGATAAATAAGTTGAGCAGATACAAAAGAGTACCGCCTCTAGTGCGGCGTTGTGTATCCATCTGCTGAGAATTTGACGGTGATGCGGTAGTGATGGCTGTCGGTGGCATGGAAGCAGATCTAGGAGGGTAGATAGTGGCGGTGAGGCATGATGGACGAGACAGTCGTAGGAGTGGCGCCGGCAAGGTGGATGACGGCGGGGATGAAGCGAGAGGACAGGATGCAAGGATCCCGATCCGAAGCCGCGGATGAGAGAGGTCGATCTCTTGTAATGGACGACGGTATTTGGGTATCAGCTCTGGCATGGTGGAGGAGGACGGCGGTGGATGGGGTGGCGGTCGGAGGAGGGTGGGGTGGAGAGGCTGTTTTGGCACCCATGAAGTACGAATGGGGAAATGGAGGGAGAGAGGAAGGGGGAACCATGTCTTCAGGGCGTGCTTGTCCCAAATGCGAGGAAATTTACAAACTTAGCCCCTGTTTAAAATTTCCTACATCATAGCAATATTAGTCGCTTGGGGATAGGACGGTAATCTGGCATGCACCGAATATTTGCCGACGAGACTTTCTTTTTGGCGCCCACCGTGTATGAATCGGGGAGGGAGTCAATTTCGACCGAGGAGACACTGTGTTTAGGCGCCCACCGTGTATGAATCCGGGTGGGAGGCGGTTATGTCACGTTTCAGTGAAATTACAAACCTACCCCTATCGAAACCTATAGAAATCGAGCCGATAGGCTTTGCGTGTTAGGGATAGGCAGTAATTTCCATCTCACAGATTTTGGTCTCGGGCGGTTATTGCCACTTTCCCCGCTTCGTTCAAATTTTTGCAGAGCAAGAGCGGACGTTTACCGTGCCAACTCAATTCATATCCAGTTTGTATTCTATTTTTGTTCGGCCAGGATCCATTTGCGATTCAAATAAAATTCTATATACATCATTATATATATATATATATTCAAAAACACAACACCCTTTATACATAAATGTGGTTTACAAATGTCATGATCTCAGATTCATAAGGCTGTATTCATCTTAATTTGGATTTCCAAATATTTGAAACCACTTTATGTTGAAATACAATGTATGCATTCCTCGCTAACTGTCTCCCATTAATGTGTGTTTCATGCGTTTTTTACTTCTCAAACATGTATAATGTGTTTCACACACGCAACACATAGTGTAATCCCGTTTAGACATTAATTGCATATAAATCATGCATTGTCTCTAATTAAAGAATCTACGTATCACTAATATTGATAAACTATATAACATTACACGTGTCCCCAAATTCAAATGAATATGCATGTTTGATACACCAATTTGCGTCATGATATTATCGATTTCATGATCTCTAGTTTAAATATTTGAATCCCCTTTAATCCAGATATCTGTCTCATATAGCTATCACTCATGCTTATATAGGAGTATCTCTCTAGACCTATACGCGTTCATCGTCTCTCGGTATCTCTCGTGCTACCTGTATGTCGACAATGATCTTTTATCTTCGCAACACACTGACGGTACTCTCTCCCTCGACCCTCATCACTCTATCTCTCTCTAAGTATATCTCTCTCCCTGCTATGTGTCGCTAACTATGAGACTCCATGTGAAATCTGTTTCTCTCACACAAACACAAACTTCGTCTCCCGGAGTCTCATTTCTCTCTACTATTCCCCTGTGTGCCACTTTTACACCCACTCTCACACAGAGATGTATTTCGCTCCTTAGATATGAGAAGATACGACTCTTCCTCTTGAATATCTATTTCTCACACACAAACGCAAACTCTATCTCCCAGGGTCTCATATCTCTCCACCATTCTCTTGTATGTCGCTCACACACACTCTCTCTCCCTGAGATATCTTGCGTTCCCTCATATGTATCTCTAGCTATCACTCTCATTGTGAAATATCTTTCTCTCTCGCAGACACAAAAATCCGTCTCTTGGGATCTAATTTCTCTCTGATATTTGTTTGTATGTGACTCACATGCACACTCTCTCTATCTCTCTCACACCCACACACATAACTTAGCCTTATGATCCACTCGACTCCTATCTCTAACACACACTAGCTAGCATCTTTATCTTTCTATTTATCTGTTTCTCCATCAACCTTCTTTCTCGCCCTCACTCTTGCTTCCTATCATGCACACTATATTAGTTTCTCTCTACATGTAGTCAAGTGCCCTCATTTTATTTTTCTCTCTCACACACACATAACTTCACTCTCTGAACCACCCGACAGTCATCTCCAACACTCAAACTAGCCGATGTCCCTCTAGCTAGCATCTCTGTCTTTGTATCTATTTGTAGTTTCTTCATCAACATTTCTTTCTCGCACGCACTCTTGCTTCCTATCACCCAAACTATATATGTATCTCCATACATGCATTTATAGGTTGATCTCTTTTGCACAATCGTTGTGTCTCACTCCCTCTTCTTGCCATAGATGCATGCTCCATCCCACGCCACTATCTCTTAAAGACAAAAACACATGCTCAATTATCGAGCCTTCTTCCCTACACTCTCACATGCATGCATATTGTCATACCTATCTCTCCCATATCGTTGATCTTATGACTTGTGTCTTCTTTATTTTATCTCAATCATGCTCGCGCGCGCGCGCACACACACACACCTCCAACGTATACATGTATACCTCTCGCACATGCACGTTCAAGGTCTCCTATGTCTCCATACATAGTTAATTACCCTCAACCCTAACGCCACATCGAATGGTTCTCTTCTTGTGTGCACATAACTTCCGCCTGGATGGGTAAAACACACACTCATACTTAACAATCTCCTTCTAGATACCCCCTTCTCTCACTCTTCCCCAATATCCCCGAAACCAATAAGACCATCCCTTCATTTAATTCCCACCTACATGCACCATCGGTATATAGTAGTCTTCCTCGGTGTCTCTCGAACACATTCTCTCGATGTCGGCTCCTCTCACGCGGACACGCCTTCTCTTCCCTCTCTACGGGCATTTTCTCTCTCGCACCCCTCGTTGGTGGCCTCTGTCATACACTATGATGAAGCCACACACACTTAAATTACATCCACCACCGAGGACCCCGCATCACACACACACACATGCACCCCCCACACACACTAAGACTCAATCACACACACACATGCTCTAGGCGGAGCATTTATTCCTACCACCCTTCGTCCAACCTTACCCGGATGATAAGAAATCACCTTAATTTACTTGTATAACATGGACAAATTCCACTTTACTTCAGTAGTTAGCAAACTTATCATCTCTACTCTTATAAAAAACGAGTTGGTGATGATGGTGTGCCTGCCATCTTGTAATATAGACCATCTGATCTATATCTGACAGATATAAAGCAAACTATGACAATTTTACAAAAGATACCTGCACCTCTCTCCACATTTACAGACAAGGCCTTGACTCGTTCATCGTCCTTATGTCCCACAACCTCATTGCCAAGCAATTAAAAAAGGAAGTCTCTGAAACAATCTAGTATGGTGGCCGCTGCCGCCTGCCAGCGCTGTCCATCCCCATGCCTCCGCCCAGTCCGAACACCAGTCACCACCACGCTCCACTCCTCCTCACCTTATCTCTCATCTTTCATTTTTTCAATGAAATTGTCGAGATACTAGTTTTTCGATAAAATTCTCGAGATATCATTAGTTTTTACACATGGGATTACTCCTGCATGGGTCAATCACAACAGGTGTTTTATAAAAAAATGCATATTGATGTTCCGTGCAATGCACGAGCATCTTGCTAGTAATTATATAACGCAAATCATGAGCAGGAAGAGACATTTTTTTACTCAACCACGTTAACATGGCCACGTAAATCACTAGCTAAAGTGTAATACCATTATACTTATATCCCAATACAAAAGGTTGGGTACATGTCCGAAGAGTAGAGTAGCACACACACACACTCTATCTCCCAGAATCTCTCACACACACCAGTTACATGATGTCCACTTAAGTAGACACGTATGTTACAATTTGTGCACCCGCGGGTACACGTGATGGTGCACATTTATTTAAGCTGGACAGGGAACCCAAACAGTAGCCACATTCATTCCCCTGCTGCTGCCTCTTCTCTGGTCGCCGTAGCCCGGTAGCCATGCCCCGGCCGAAGGTAACGACATACGCCATACTCCCGCCGGAGCGGCGCTTTAATCTGGAAATTTTAGTGGTCATGCATGCATATTTTTGTGCTAGCACTCCTATATAAGGGTTGACCGGTCGCTTCCCACGGACATGCGCGGGCGGTGGAAGAGGAAGGAGAAGGGAAGCAGGCTGTGGAGTAACATTTTTTACCACATTTTCTTAGGAAACTGAGTGCAATAATTGAGTAGTTTTGCAAACTACCAGTACCACCACCACGCCCGCGTTTGACCGCCCTGGACGACCCAACCCCCTCCCTTGCCGGGGCGCGCTTCCCGCGTGAAATGGCCAGCGTCGCCCGGGAACGTCAGTGCCGCATTAATGCCCGACCAGAGTAGAGGCGACCTCTCACTGGCGCCGGCTTTGAAGCAGCATGACGGTCGAGAGAGCGTCGCTTCCCGGTGCACGCGACTGCTCCGCGTCGAGGCTGGCCATAGTTTGGATGAGTCTCCATCATGGGGAGCCACACTAAATGCGATGATATGGACTCCCGTTGCCCATAGTTATGGATCGTTCCATCTATGAAGAACACGTGGGACTGGAACTACGAGACGGACATGTACCCAGGAGTGGACGTATGAACCTGAGTAATGTAGCACAGTAAGTGAAGTAGAAAGGCACAAATAGTATGAACATGCATGAAATATAGGCATTTGTCTCTTACTACCACTAAATGTTGTACGTGCAAAGCCCGGTGATGTTATGGAGTACGTGCCTACTCTACTACTACTACTATATTAATTGGAGGCACATATTAGGTTTTATATTTGTTTACGTGTATGCCTCGAGACCTTCCAACTAGACGTGCCTTTCTCTCTGGGTCACACTTTGTATCGTTCATACCACTAGTACTACTACGTGTGGTCTCCGACCCAGAAGTGGAGACGCTCTACCACGCTGTTCATGTCCCACTCCTTTCGTTGACGTGTGGGACATCCAGCATGTGCCGTGTTTGGCACTCCTTCGTCGTAAGAGTTGAAACACTAGCATTCACCAGAAATAAAAAATAAATATAAATCAGCAGTGATACTATACCATGCAGTTTCCTTGCTCCTCGATATCGGAAAGAATACTTCCGTTCGCCGACATGTGGGACGTCGACCATCATGGTCCACTTGCCATGCCCGCAGAACTCCAAGGGAGAGTCACCCCAATCGTCGCGCCGCAGTAATTACTAATGAGCTGTCAAATCACAGGCCCAACCTTTCCCGCTGTGAAGTTGCTCGGACGAAGGAACCATCATGACTTCATTGAATTCCTCTTCTTGAAGAAAACTACTATACCAGCAGTACTGCTAGCTACAGTAGTTACTCCAGCAGAGGCCTCCTTTGGTTCATAGGATAGGAATTTTATAGGAATATGAAAATCATAGGATGTGAGATGACATGCATCTCAATTCCTATAGAGAAAGAGATGCCATTTGATGCATAGGATAGGAATTTTTCCATTGAGTGTAGGCTAATGTACTGGTAATTTGCTCTAAAAACTACAGTAGTAACTACTCCCTCCGTCTAGGTGTGTAAGTCACCTTACGAAAACCAAATAATCCCAAAACACTTAGGCACGGTACATTAACTCCCTTCTCGTTTCTTGTTTCGGGACACATCAACCAATAAGAGATGTGGGCAGTGCATGTTTTCAATTACCTGAGACTACCAAACATGACATGTAGTGGTTAGTTCATTGCATGCAATGCTATTAATTAGCAAAACCATTAAGTTCTCTCATTTTCCCCTCTGCCTTGGTTGCTGTGCACAACCTAAGATGACTGATACACCTAGATGGAGGGATTAGTACTAGTACATGCTCATAATTAATTAAAAAAACGTACGGGTGACACAGACACACACACACACTAACTACTAGTACACTACTTCTCACATGCTGGCTAGACGTCGTCGTTCTCCTTCTCGGCTTTGTCGGCGACACCGCACCGTGCTTGGATCTCCGCCGACCTATCCGCAACAGCGCATGTGTCCTCTTCTTTCTTGCGGCGGTGGGCTTCTCTTTTCTTGAGTGCTTTTTGATTTTTCTGCTCCCTTTGTGCGGCTTTGGACACCTCTTGTTCTACCGCCCATTTGGCATTGGCAGCTTCAAATTCTGCCCAGATAGGTGTGAGGTCGCGAGCGATGATGAACTCGACACGGCGGGATGCCATTGCTTCCCTACCATTCTGTGTGCGGTCGTGGGCGGCGAGGAACTTGACGCGGCGGGATGCCATCGCTTCCTTACCAGTTAGTGTGTGGCGTGGTGGCATGAACGACGCTTGGTGACAACTCTGGGGTGGAGTGGCCGGACAACCATATAGTGCATTGGTTTGTCAAGAGTTGAAGGACAGAAGACGAAGGAAATTTGGATTCCCCTTCAATCCTGGTCATTTATTACCAAGTAAAATGTATTGGCGGTCATCGAACTTGTCTTGATAGCTCACTTTGATCATTGTATACGAGATATGGTGATTATACGGTCACTGGCTCAGCGTATAGCTCTATATTTGTCTGGTTGACCAATCAAATTGTCCGCATGTGCCTCATCAGCTTGTGTTCTTGATCTATCTATCTATGCGGGCCTACCTGTCAGTGGAGAAAGAAATAAAAACCAAAATTATGCGTATGTGAGGAATCAAACCACGGACTCGTCGCTGCAACGCACACTCGTTAGCCAAATGAAAATGACATACTTTGCGTTAAATGCACAAACGGATTTTTTTATATTATACGTGATGCACACATTAGCGCACATCGTCCATAGAGGCAAGTAGCATGTACGTGTGCAGACAGCTAGACACTCACGCTCACGCTGTCAAACCATGCTAATGCATGCACGTCGCCCTCACTATCAAAATCCTGCTCATGGCGCAATGCAAACGGCGAGCCCGTCACCTGCGCGCCCCGGCGGTGCCTGACATTACTGTTTAGACATTTGTTGGACGCCTCCGCGAACACCGATCATGTATTCACCTGGCTCAACACCAACGGTCATACTCGTGACTCGACGCCTTGCTCATGTATATCGTCCATCACAATGACATTCTATAAAACAGCCTAGCTAGAGAGGGTACTATGGTACGAAGTATGTGCTATCGTGAGAAACCGATCATAGTGCCACTGCACACGAGTGTGTGTCTGATCGATTCGTCCATTATTCGTAAGTTATGCATGGTTGTGTGTGTCTAATGGTGGTCGTCGAAGGCTAGCTGGCGACAAGAGTGGTTGCATGGACGCCTGGTTGTCAATACGTGCCGCATACACTTCAAAGGCTCGTCATCCATGAGTTCACATTTTACCGCTACGCCAGCGTCTGACCGCCCTGACCTACCGAAACCCCTTCCATCGCTAGCGCACACTTCCCGCCTGAAACTGTCACCGTCTCTCCAGAACGTCAATGCCGCATTCACCAGACTTAACTGCAGGTGTAGTTGCTACATTGACATGCGGGCCAAATGCCTGTTGGGCCCACATGTTAGTGACACAATGCACCAGTAGTTAAGTCACTGAAGCAGCGCTCAACGCGACCTCTCACTGGCGCCGACATTGCAGCAACGCGACGGCCGAGAGAGCACCACCCGTGCGGTATCCCGGTGCAAGCGACTACTCCGCGTTAACGACACCACGACCATCCTTCCGTCCGCCTCCCACATTAATGACACGCTGCTGCCGATGAACCTACTCCGGCGCTAGCTGTCCATCCGTCTGCCGCGGCTTATTGCCATTCTCCCGCTATATTAACTTGAGCCCCAGCTCCCAGCCATAGCCAAAGACCCACACTCATTCTCCTCCAGTCCCTTCCTTCTATTGGCACCACTCCAACCATGGCCTCCTGGCACTCCAAAGCTTTCTTGGACGTACTCTCGCAGGAGCAAACGAAGGAGATCGCCGGCTCCCCGCCCCGGCCGCCCTCCGCCGCCACGACCACGAAGCCGGCGCGCGTGCGAGGGCGCATCCGGCAGTGAGGAAGAGTAGTACATGGTAGGTCGCCGCCGCTTTGGTCCCAGGAAGGCCACCGCTCCTCCACTCAGTCGACGCCAAGCTTGGTGTCATCATAACCTTGTGCTCCGGAGGAGGAGCTTATCGAGGCGGATGAGGAGGAGGCAAAGGCAATGGCTGGCTTTCTCGGGTTCATGGCCGGACATGGTGGTCGAGCGCCGGCGATTGTTTAGATGAGGTTTACAGTAGGTTTTAGTAGAGTTTGTGCGAAATATGTAATGAATCTCATCCAGTTTATAGGAAAAGTTTTTGAAATGTAATGAATTTCATCCGATTAATTTGAAATTTGCTTTGTTTGCACGAATTTTGTCCGGTTAGTTCATATAGTTGTCAAAAGGTATGCGGGCAGAATTGGATGGCATCCATCAGTGTCCTCGGATAGATGCCGGTGTAAATTTGAGGGCCAGTGTTGGAGATGCCCTAACTATCATGCTATAATCGCTAATAGTGCTCCATTATTTCACAGGGAACAGTTATCCCTCGATCAAAATCAGATGCGCCATGTTTCACACTCCTCCCACGTAAGAGTGTAGACTCTTGCTTACATAAAAATGGAGCAAGTGGACGACACTGTAGCATGTCATATCACTCAAACTAGCCTGCCTAACGCGCGGGAAAGCACCACCCTCGTCATTTTGTTCTGGATTTCTATCGATCGATCGCATGAAAATGTTATGCTTTGCAAGTTCAAAAGGAAAAGGCGACACACTTACGACTCGTACGCGTTGCGTTCGCGTCGCACCCTCGACAGTTCGGCTCGCACGCCGCTCACCAGAGGGGACACACGTTGTCTTGCATTTTCACTGACATGTGGGACTGCAATTGAATAAACCATCGATAGCAGAAATATAATCGCTCGGTGGGCGTCGGCTGAGAAGAGAGAGGCGGGGGGGGGGGGGGAAGAGATCGCCCGACCGCCGCGCACAGACTCCAAGAAATATATGATGATAATGTGAGGTGGGCCATGCGGGAGTCCGGACCGCTTCTGACTGCCCTGGCCCACCAGAACACCCCCACCCCACCACCTCCCTGCGTGCTCCCCCCTCAGACGCCAGCTGCCCGCATTCATAGCAAGTAGTACTAGTAAAATTCTGGGCTATAAGGGCATGTACAATGGTTGATAAGATAGTCTTATCATAAGTCTTGCATGTAATTTAGAGATGACAAAAAACATGTGTACAATGGATCATCTCTTAGCCTTATCTTCAATAACTACTTATTCCTAAAACATGGTGAAACATATTGTGCTAAGAGATCATCTCTTGTCTTCTCTTATTTCTCTTAAATAAGAGAATACAAGCCTTTTCTTACGATTTCTCTTTCCTCCACCTTATCATTTATCCTATGTGGCATCCCTACAATAGAACCATTGTACATGCCCTAAGCCTGCTTATGTGGAGGAGAGAGAGGCATTGAAAAAGTCAAGGAGTGGGATCTGCGGGAGCCTGTTTCTACACGTGCTCCTAGGTATAAAAAACTAATTCTAAAAAAAGAGGCATAAAAAACAATTATGTCTAAAAGAGAAAGGTAAAAAACATTTGAGAGCAAATAGATAGAGAGAAAGTGAGAAAAAGTTGTAACCTTGTAGCCAACCTTATTGTCAACACTATAGTCAACACTATAGTATTACATGAGGAAGGAGGGAGTGGTGCACATGCCAAGTTCACTGGGCTGCCGTGTTTCACACTCCTCCGTCGTAATAGTGGAGACAATAGGTTTGTCAGGACCCCGATCCTAAGTCACACCGATCTAGCATGCAACACATCATATCACTTTGCGGCCTCACGCACGGTATTCCCACGGGTGCCACCTTACCTGGCCCGGGACCGTTTGTGCCTTTTGGCTCACGTATATGATAGTGTTGCTAGCATCCATATGACAAAGAACCCAGGCCGACATGACTAGTCGTAAACCCAAAGTGGCACTAACTTACAAGGACATGCATACATGACCCAGCAACGAACGTGTCGGTCATCACCGAGTGAATGCGGGTTGTAGCAGCTAGGCTAACAGGACTCTGGTAGACACTGCGTAACATTTCCCCGAAGGGACAGACACATGAACGAAGAAGGACACATGCCGGCCAGCCTAAGTGTTCCGGAGCAGTAGCAAGCTACCATGGCTCAGTGGAAGCACTAGGAGACATTTCCCGGTAAGTGAGGCTACCAAGGATAAACAACTAGGTGGTCGGATCCCACACATACCAAACATTTCAATTCATACACACAATATGCTCGATATGTGCAAATACAACATGGCATCACAACAAAACTCTACAACTCAAAGTATTTATTCATTAGGCTCCAAGGAGCCAGATATTACAAACATACAGAGCATACAAGCAACAAGCGGAAGCATAAACATGTATGAGTACAAACAACTACAAATGAAAAAGGCTGAGAAGCCTGACTATCTACAAGACCCTGCCGAGGGCACAAGATCTTAGTTGAGGTAACAAGCTAAACGTCGAAGTCCACGCGGAACTAATAGCGAGACTGAAGTTTCTCTGCAAAAACATGAATTAAGCAAACGTGAGTACAAATATACCCAACAAGACTTACATCAGAACTATCTACATATGCATCAGTATCAACAAAGGGGTGGTGGAGTTTAACTGCAACAAGCCAGCTTTGACTCGGTGGCTATCCTAAACTACGACTGCAAGTAACTCTTTTGAGGTGGCGCACACGAGTCCACATATTCATCATATCAATACACCACTATGGATCCGCTCCCGTCTCCCTACGAGAACGCCATCCATAGCACTCATGCTTATCTTAGACATTTTAGAGTATCCACTTTCACTTGTCTATGAACTGTACAGGCAACCCAGAGGTCCTTTACCGTGGACGCGGCTATTCGAATAGATGATGTTAACCCTACAAGGGTGTACTTCTTCACACACGCTCTCACCACTTACCGCCATGTACACGTCATGTATCTCCGCAACCTTCAGGCGAAGGCCTGGCGAGGGTGTCAGCCACGACCTGACTAATCACACAAGTCTCTAGTCCAGGTTTATCGCCCATTTGGGTTCCATCCGCAAGGATATCCGACTGGGGTGTCACTCACGGCCCCAAACGATGTGTGCAGGGTTCCCGAGACACCAAACAGGCGACTCGGTACACCGGGCCACGGTGTATCTACCGCATCATAGCCCACCCCTAGGGTCAGCGCTATGCACGACCTCCAACACATATCCTACAAACACCAGAAACTAGTTGCAACTCCTGGATAGAGATCAAGACGATTAATAAGTCGAGAGAGTCAATTAAGGATCCCAATGTGTGGTAGTAGGCGATTAATAGGTCGAGAGAGTCAATTAAGGATCCCAATGTGTGGTAGTAGCTGTTCATGGATCACAAACACAAAACTCAGTTCCTAAGGACGGTTTCAATGAGACAACCCACCATGTACTCCTACATGGCCTCTCACCGCTACCTTTACCAAATCGTGTTCACACACTTAGCTCTCAACAGTAGGACATGTTCACAACTTTCCAATTCATCCCCAATGAATCAGACCTGACTCAACTCTAAGCAGTAGCAGGCATGACAATAAACATGAATGAGTAGGCACATCAAGGCTCAAACAACTCCTACTCATGCTAGTGGGTTTCATCTATTTACTGTGGCAATGACAGGTCATGCAGAGGAAAGGGGTTCAACTACCGCATCATGTAACAGTTGAATCATTGTTGTCCTAATGCAGTAAAAGAGAGCAGGAGCGAGAGAGTGGGGTTGTATCGGAATGAACAAGGGGGTTTAGCTTGCCTGGCACTTCTGAAGATAATATAGCTCTTCATTGGTGTCACCGAACTCATCATTGGAACCACGTCTACTGAGAGGGGACAAATACCGGCAAATAAGGAAGAACACAATCAATGCAAGGCAACAATTATGATGCATGATAATGACATGGCAATATGAGTGTGTTGGGCTAATGCAACTACAACCAGATGGGTTTGGGTCATTTTGAACCAAAGGTTCAACCCCAAACTCAAATTATGAACTTAAATAGTGCTTTATCATGTTTTGAACTAAACAACAAGGTTAAGTTGTTTAAACATGCATCAAACCAGTACATATGGATATATTGGATTTTTCTGAACATTTTTCATATATAAATCTTTGCATTTGGAGTTACATAACAATTTCTATGATTTTTTGAAGTTTACCTAATTTCTAGAATTTCCTGAAAAAGAATAAATCCAGAAATGCCTATTACTACATCAGCATTGCGTCATGCTGACCTCAGCAGGTCAACTGACCCGGTCCAGGTCAAACCTGACCAGTGGGACCCATTGGTCAGTGACCCAGTGTCAGTTAGTGACACAGACATGTGGGTCTGGCCAACGGCCACGTCGACGAGGTCAACGCCGACGCATGGGGCCAATGTGATTAACTTAAACTAGACAAGGGTTAAACCATGGTTAGTTAAGGGCGTGGAACCCATATGTCATCAACACGGGACACTAACTAAACGCCATTAGCACCTAAACTAATGGTGCCACGTCAGCCACCGGAGTTTCACCGGCGACGACCATGGAAGACGGCGGAGGTGCACCGTGTGCTCGCTACGGAGCACCATTCGATGCGCGATTTGCTCCTACGGGTTCCTGGGAGTGAGGCGCATCCAAAGAAACAAGCGGCAGCAGCTGGGGTGGCCGAAGCTGATGATGACGAGCTGTTTTGCGGTTGCCGGAGTTCGGGCATCGACGAAACCGATGATGCAGCGCGCGGGGAAATTAGTAGTTAGTACCTACGGATTCTACGCGTGCTCACGAGGCCAACGGGAACATGCACGGGACCAAAAGATCACCGGAGCCTTGTCGGCGACGAGCTTGTGCGGCGACGTGCTACGATCAGCAAGGGGGCGACGTCTACGGCGAGCAAACCAAGTAGAGGAGAGGGGGGTTCGACGCAGGGGCTCACAGGGAGGCGGCGCAGTAGGTCAGTGGGCTCGGGGGCGTCGTTGACGGCGCGAAATGACGACGAAGAGCTCAGGTGCCCGAGGTTGAAGACGACCGCGATGATGATGAAGCAGGGCCTCCCGGCGTCCTATAGCTCAATGGGAATGACGACGAAGTTGCAGCGGTGCTTCTGGACTCGACGTTAGGGAGAGGGGTGGCCAGTGGCCACGGGAACGACGATCAACGTCGACGAGCTCCATTCGGGAATAGAGCAGAGGAGGGGGAAAGAGAGAGCCGCGTGGAAGGAAGAGGTCGAGGGAAACCAGGGGACTTCGTGGTGTCCAAAGTGACGTCGGGGAGGCGGCGGGAAGCAGGAGGTGGCCCAGCGCGTGGTCGCGCACGTCGAGCATGCGCCTCTCGTCCTCCTGGCGAGAGGAGGGTTATGACTGGAAGTTGGGCTCAGGTGGGCTGCACAAGAGCTTGGCCGACTACAGTAGCAGGCCGCCAGGTAAGCAGGTGAGTTCTTCTGCTCTCTTTTAATTATGTTATGTTTTCTTTTTACTAATTTATTTCCCATTGTTTGAAAATCAAAATGACTTCAACTAGTGCCAAAGATTCCTCTAAATATTTTTATGTTGCACATTGGTCATTTCTAGGTGCACATAAAATATTTCAGGGCTTTTTAAAATATATTCTTATATATTATGAATATAATTCCAAGTGCAATTACAGTAATGATTTAAATTCAGTTCCCAAAATATTCCATATAAATGTTCCATATTTTTGGTTTGGATCAAAACCATTGCCAAAAATATCAAACATCAAGGCAGAGCATTTTGGGTTCATTGAATGCAATTTTTTAGCTGGACCTAATTGAATTTCAAAGTTCTAGGGTTTGAACACCCCCCATTTCAAGTTTCTTTGGAATTTAAACATGATGCATCACTCTAATGCAAGCACTAACTAGGGTTGTGACAAGGTTTCATCGAAAATAAACAATGAATACTCATTGCTCGTCCACTATATCGGAAAGAATACTTTCATTCTCGGACATGTGGGACGTCGACCATCCTGGTCCACCCCGGTCGTAGCATAGGCCCAAACTTTCCTACTGTAAGTTGGTCAGACGAAGGAACCATCATGACTTCGTTCAATTCCGCTTCTTCAAGAAAACTTATTGTGCCCGTGGTACTGCTACCACACGCGAAGACTGGACGGCACTGTACCACGTCATATCACTAAAACCCACTAGGCCAAACAAGCCTGCCTAGGATTTGTACTCCCTCCATTTCAGGCCTCCTTTGGTTCATAGGATAAACATTTTATAGGAATAGAAAAATCATAGGAAGTGAGATGACATGCATCTCAATTCCTGTAGAGGAAGAGATGTCATTTGGTGCATAGGATAGGAATTTTTCCATTGAGTCTAGGCTAATGTTTTTTCCCTCCAAAATGTGAAGGATTGGTTCCTATCCTACATAGGAATAGGAATCCATTCCTACAAACCTAAGGGCTTCAAAGGAATTTTTCCTTTGCAAATCCTATCCTATAGAATTGATATAAAATTCCTACAAACCAAAGGAGGTCGAATGTAACCATGTCGACTATTGTCTGATCGATCTGTAAGCCTACAATTTTATGAGCTTGGGCTATTGGATGATCGACGACGGATCAGTATAAGCGTACCACGAGCTCATCAGCCCCAATGTTTCTCTTTGGTGAGTGTTTTGCAAGTTCTATAGCTCGCATAGTAGCTAGCCTACTAACACCAAGAATCATCAAACAAGCCCTGCTGATATGATAAACAATTCAAAATTACATCTAAGCATGCCATATATTACATCAAAAGCTGGTGAGGATACATATGTTTCCACAACTAGGAGAGGGTTCGCCTGATTCACTATCAAACAAAAGTAGCAAGTACCGCCCACACAAGACAATGCACTAGCCCTAAGGCGGTTTGATAACATGCATCGTTCTAGTAATTAAACACAATGCAAACTACCATGAAGGATTAGCGCGAGCAACTATTTCTTATCATCGATCTCTCGGGCAATGACCACATCACGGATATTGGCATGGGAGTCGATCTCTCAGGCGATGTCCACCTCGACATCGGAATCGATCTCTGGGGCGATGTCCGGGGCGATGTTAATAGGACGGACTACGATATCAAAAACGATCTCTGGGGCGTTGTCCATAGGACGGGCGGCGACATCGGAATCAGCAAGGACGTCCATCGGCACCTGCACAACCCTAACATATTAGCAAGCACATTGCAAATAATCAAAAACCACAACTATGGTAAGCCATTATTTTTTACATTGTGCAGCTCACCGGGGGATCCCATCCCTCCGGGGGCCATCTCCTCGTCCTCGATGTGGGCCATCACCTTGCCAGGGGAATACTGCTTCTCAACAGCGACTATCTCCTCAAACTCGGCCTTGAGCCTCGCATAGGTGTCCATTAGAGTTTCTGGGATAGGGACGGTGGGGCCCTTGCTGTTCTTCCAACTTTCCTTCAGGAGTTCGTCCTCCAATGTTGTCAACTCTTTGGCTAGTGCTTGTTTCTTGGAGTTCTTCGTCTCCATGGGTTGGCCCGCCAACATGGTCAACTCGTTGGTCGGTGCTCGCTTCCTGGAGATCGCTGTCTACAGTGGGTTGTCCGCCGGAAACTCTTTGCCTAGTGCTCCATTATCCATCAATGAACTGGCAAACAAAAAGCAATCAAAAGGAAACCGCAATCACAATGAAAATGGGAAAAGAATAGGCTGTGAGAATCGGTCGGTGCTTCGCAAAAAGAAGATTCTTGGAATGAAAATATAGTAGCATCACTGATTCACCCACCTTTCCTTCGTCGGTACAAAAGAAAAATGGCAGAAGTGAGTAGCCTGGAGTGAGGTTTTCTTCAAGAAAGGGGAGAAAGGGCTTCAACAAGCGTTCCATTGAAATGATGGTTGCTTTATCCGGTCCAACTTCGAGGCCACTTCGAGGCCACACCGAGGTGATCGGTGAGTCTCGACTATAGCACCTCGTTGTGATTTGGTGGATGGCACGCGGGCCCGGATGCTTTGATGTCCCGCATGTAGATAGAGCGGCTAGTCATATAGGAGTACTCAATATTGTGCACCGCGACCAAGGCGGAGAGAAAAATGAGAGAACTACGCATTTATTTATGGTGTAGATTCACTCATTTTGCTCTAGTAGTACTCATTTAGGGTGTAGTGTAGTCACTTGTTGAAATCTCTAGAAAGGTAAATACTCCTTTCCGGTTTACATGGCTATACTAGCAAGTAGTACTACAATAGTGGGCTCAAATAGCAATTTTTTCTCATGCAAGAGCCTGGCTATATGCATGCTCCAAGCCCTTCTCGACCCACTTTTGGGTGTTTGGTAGGGTGTATGCAGGGTTTATGAGTACACACTAGCTTAACACAAATACACTTGGAGCATGCATGAGAAGAGCATGCATGAAGAGGGGTGCTGGAATGAGCATGCATGAAGAGGGAACAACTATGCTAAGATGAGAATGCAACCAAACACACCGTGGCGAGCATTCACAACTGCCACATTTGGGTTGCGCTTGGCTCCTTGCCTCTTCGAGAAGACGAACAATGATATTACTACTACTTCTATAGTATCGAATCCACTGCTGCATGTCCGTCCACCGCGTGCGGGAGGGATAGCTTGTTGTAGTCTCTATAAGGCTAGTTGTAATGGGAGTATCATAGGTAGTACTCCCTCCGTTCCTAAATATTTGACTTTCTAGAGATTTCAACAAGTGACTACATAGGGAGAAAAATGGGTGAATCTACACTCTACAATATGTATATATACATCCGTATGTGGTAGTCCATTTGAAATATCTAAAAATACAAATATTTAGGAACGGGGGAGTATCATGCATGCCAACTAGGCAAATTTGATGAGCTGGCATAGAAGTGAATGAAGAAAGAGAGGGTTGAGTATCATATCATGATACCGTATGATATTAAATGTTGTGCTACTATGTGCCATGCATGTTAATAAATGAAGTCATCGATGATACTAACATATGATACTATGCACTACGGATGTGTAGTATCATACACTAGTATCATATGCATGATACTAGTATTCCATTACGACCAGCCTAAGCAAAAGCATGTCCTTGTCTGCGAGCCACCGCGCGCATGGGCGAGGGAGAAGGCGTGTAGTAGTAAATCAAGCTTCTCCTTATTGCACGAGTTGACGCGACACATCATAGCACTGGCCCCACATGGTTGCCTCTAAACTTGGCTGAAAGACCCGCAGTGTACAATACTCCATTTGCTGCAACCTCTAACATTTACCCCACCACAAATTAAAATATATATTCCTGTCTTGACCAGATGAGCATGCAAACTACAATCACCAGGACGACAGGTAGGGCCAGAAGATTATTTTAATCAAAAAAAGCATGGAGCCGACCCCAACGATTTTAAGCTTACAGGCACGGTACACACTATCCTAGACTATTCTACACATGAAACTGCCACACGAGCGTCCGGGCTGCGCTTGGCTCTTCGCCTCTTGGGGAAGTCGAACAATGGAGTACTACTGCATGCTTTTGGCCATCTGACACCGATTGAGCTGCTGCTTGTCCACCGCGTGCGGGAGGGAGAGCGTGTAGCGAACGAAAACTTCTCCTAGTCCTACCAGCCACCAAGCTCATGGGCGAGGGAGGGACGCAACTTCATTGACTTACTGCTCTTGCCTTTGCATGCATGACACATGGGCCCAACAGGCGGGTGGCCCACCTGTCATGCAGCCAAAGGCAGGTGCAGTTAAGGCACCGGAGCTCAGTCCATGAGGGAGAGGGCGTTGTAGTAATCAAACTTCTCGGTCTTGTACGAGTTGACGCGACAGATCAAAGCACTGCACTCGATATATTTCAATAATTTGTGTTTGCTGATGCATTAATTACAACGCATGCATGCATGCTGTGACTCTCCTTTTGATACTTGCATGTGTTGATTTAATACACCTTGCCAAACTTTGACTATAAATTTAACTAACCAAATGTTCATGCATGTCAAAAAAATTACATAATTGAAAACTATGTTCAAATACAAATCAAACGTATAATTTTTGTTAACATGCACTAACATTTTGTCAGTTAAATCTTTGGTCAAAATTTAGCACCAATTACAAAGGGGCCCAATACATATTGTACTCTCACATTTTTTTAGGATACTTCGACATAGAAAATATAAATAATAATACATGTTGGGGCAGCCCACGTTTCCGATAATTTTAGCCGTGGGCTTGTTCACAAATTTTACGAGGGGGTGGTTGTTCATTTAATGGAGGGTCTTGTACCAGACTTGAAAGATGCAAAGTGCGACCTGGCACACTGTAACACCACTTGGAATAAGCGGGTAGCTATCCCAAAAAACAATCAACAACTCAAAAAAAACGGTGACCTGGCACGTACACAATTTTAAACGATTGTTTTTATGGAGTGAAAAAGGAAAACTACCCCACTGCGTATATATAGGCTGGAGCCTCCGCAGTTGCTTGCTAGGGTTGCTCTATTCACACACTCTCATCCTCTCCAGATCTAAACAAGATAGCGGTGGTAACACTGTCTTTCTCCCTTCAAAAACACTGTCTTTCTATCCTCACCGCTAGTTACAGATCCGGACGTATCCCCCTCCGTCGGTGAAGGGGAGGAGGGGCAGCGTTTAGGCCATCGTCGACAGTGAGGGAGGAGACCCACTGCCGGTCGCACCATTATCCCTGGACAAGCGTCGGCGCGGGAGGTCCTCTGAACCCTTCGTTGTTGCCCTAGTGTGGGCGGATCCGGCCTCCCGCTGCCCACCTATCCACATCCCGATGACCTTCAGGTATATCTTCCTTCGAAACCGCCCTAGCTCTACTTCCCCAGCTCGCTACATTGTTGCATGTGCATCATTTTCTACCTCTCAACCCTTCTCGATTGGATGGTCAAACGACACATACTCCCTCCATCCCAAAATTGTTGTCTTAGATTTGTCTAAATACGGATGTATCAAGTCATGTTTTAGTATGAGATACATCCGTATCTAGATGAATCTAAGACAAGAATTTTGGGACGGAGGGAGTATTTTTTCTTCTATTGTTAGAGGTAAAGCTACTTCATGGAGTCGAATCTTGTATTTGGTTCAAACAACAAATAAAGTGGGGGTGGGGGAATTTAGTATGTACATCGAACTTGGTACACACAGGAAGGATAGGGGGTGAAAGTAGTAAAGACTGGTCATCCAACCGGTCTCTTGGTCGAGAAGGGAAATATAGGAGAAACGATGTACACAGTGGTATGACCAGGACTAGATTTGCTATCCACACATAAGATGGTAGCATGCATCATTATCATCCATATTGGCACCATAACCTTCCTTTAGGTAAGAATGCTATTTAATGCATGTGTTCATCTCTATTTTGTGTCTGCCGTGAGAAAATAATGCTATTGTTTACTAGTACATTTGTACTCCCTCACTGATAAAACCAATTCTGAAATAGAAGGCCAATCATGCACTTGGTTTCACCAACTGGCGAGGAGAAAGAGAAACAGAGCATGAAGAGGAATAAGAAGAAGAAGAATAAACAGTGCCAAGGTGATCTTGCTGAAGCCGAGGCCTCAGTCGAGGCCATTCAATGGATTCGGCAACGTCTACCTTACATGTGAGACGATCCTCCATGGAGCCCTTCCACTTCTGCGTATTGTCCATGATGAATTTGATGCTACTATTAGAGTAATATGCTAATGTCTTTCTATCCTTTCTCACTAAGCTAATGAAGGTTTCACCTTGTTCCTACCTGTGCAAATAGGGATCATGTTGTGCCAATCATACATTTCAGTGGAACTACACAAGACAATACAATGAACTTTATCCCAGCCAGTGCTTTAACTCTGCTGGAAGTTCTTGATAATCTTTCGATATAATCTCAACACTGGTAAACAAGAGTGATTTCAACCATACATTTTAAGTGCACAAAAATATATACTATTGAGTGATTCCAGTGAGTGCTTTATCATCTCTTCTGGGACTACATGAATAAGCTTTTTTCTCAGGTTGGTACCGGCCTAAGGCCTTCATCCATATTAGTTTGTTGTCATCTCTATTTGTATAGTGCTACTGTCATGAGAAACTCCTTTATCTTTGCACGTTAAAGTTTTGTAACCTATGATACGTGGCAATGCTTTGAGTGTTGAGCTAATTGGCACTGATTAAATAAACTAATACCTCTCTTTAAGCAAGACTACTATGTTGCTAACTTTACCCATTAAGATAATGAGGGTGCTTCTATTTGTTAGTGTATGTTTCATCAACTAGTCCCACTATTACAGTAATCTCAGTCTCTCAATATATGTGCCAACAGGGATGCTCGATTTTGGTGGAACTGCACAAAAACTTTGGGTGCTTCATTGCCTCGACGGCTTCCTTCCTTTCCTGTCAGTCGCTAATCTCGGCTTGCTTCCTTCCTCTGCTGTCAGTCGCTTGGCTTATCTCGGCTTCAAGTCAAAGGAAAATCACACAGGTTGGTACTGGTCTTTATCCTGATTATTGTGCTTGTCATATGTATTGATAATTTGGTATTGTGCTACTGTTTGTCGATTTCATAAATGAGTAACTTGTAGCCTGAACTCGAAGGAAAATCATTACATTGGGTGATTTCAGTAGAACTGCACAAAAAGATCAGATGGAGAGGTACTTATGCTGTTGATATGTACTCCAAAGTTCACTCAGACAAGCATCAATGTTGACAAGAAGAAGTGCCTATATTCATTCGAGTATCAACCAACGTCAACCAGTTGTCAAACTCCAAGTATTAGGAGAGTGAACTCCAAAAATATTGCTTGGCGCATAGCCTAGAAAAACGCAGTCCAGTCTTTGGTCCCAGCTTGTGCCTTTTGGTTATCAGCACATATGGTAGCGAACTGTATGGCATGGAGTCTAAAGATTCCAGACAAGTTGGTTGACATGTATATTCATCTGGAACTTAATCACTCTATGGCTGGGGTCTTGAACGCCTACTCACGCATACGTACGGCTTGGGCTCGTGTACATGGCAGTGGCTAGGTCGGAACGGAGAAACTACGTCATCATCGTGTTCATGGGGAGGCAACGAAATGCGTCGTGTTCATCAGGAGGCAGCAGAACGTGTGCTGTTCATCGGGAGCCAACCGGCTTGGACGGAATAGCCGATGGAAACAAGGCCTAGCGTACCGCAGAACGGAGGAAACGGCCTTGTGTTCGACTGGCCACGGTGGAAATGGGATCCTGTTCATTGGGAGGGGTCTGGTGTACCGCAAAACGGAGGAAACGGACCTCCTACGTTCGAAACAGGGTCCAGTTGATCGGGAGAGGTGTGGCGTACCGCAAAATGGAGGAAACAGACTTGTGCTGGAGTGCTACGGTCGAAACGGGGGTCCTGTTCATCGGGAGGGGTGTGGCATACCTCAAAATGGGACTCCACGGGATATTGTTCATCTCCACCGTCGACCTCCTCCAGCCTCCACGGGCTACTGTTCATCCACCGTCGACCTCCTCCAGCCTCCACCTGCGACTGTTCATCCACGCGCTCCTGTTCATCCAGCCTCCACGGGCTACTGTTCAACCAGCCCTCTCCACGGGGTCCTGTTCAACCACCCCTCCATGGGCTACTGTTCATCCAGCCCTCCACCGGCTACTGTTCAACCAGCCCTCCACCGGCTACTATTCAACCACCCCTCCATGGGCTATTGTTCGTCCAGCCCTCCACAGGGTCCTGTTCATCCACCGGTTTGATCAATCGGGGTCCTGTTCATCCAGCGGCAACGACCTCTAATACCACGGGGTCCTATTCATCCAACCCCCCACCAGGAACTATTCATCCAAACCCCTCAACAACGCTCACTGTTCATCAAGAGGAGCATCGATCGGCTTCAGTTAGCAGCAGTAGTGAAGGAATCACTCAGGTTCAGTTAACAGCAAGGGATCGATCGCTCGGGTTCAGTAACGCATAGCCTGCAGTGCAATCACTCGGGTTCAGTTAGAGCGCAATGCCTCGCACACACGCGCGTTCGTACGAGAGAAACATGCATCGCTTGTTCCCCGACCACCCACCGTAACTGGGAACTCCCCCAATATTTTCCTCGCCCTCGCTTCTACCATGATGTTCTCTATCATGGATGGCCCAAAGAATGTCATGCAGCTGCGTCTCAGGCCCGACCAGGATGAAAAGCCCATTTTCTGTCATGATTTTTTGTCATAGAAGTAGGAGCCCACCACATCTATGACGATACTGGGTTTTGTCACAATTATCGTCATAGAAGTGTCATAAGCATGACAATAAAAAAATTTGTTCGACCCAAAATGTCATGGATGTGTCTTTTTTTGTAGTGCACCCGAGTCCCCCGCTGACCTCGATGTGAGCTCCCCTCGAATTTTCCCTCTACCCCCTCAGATTTGTGCCGTATCACCACCATGGCCGAGCTTCCTGGAGCTCGCGCTCCCCATCTCGTGGACGCGCCCATGCCTCGTGCTCTGGCCTCTCCATGCATGTCCTAGTCGTGCCCTGCCACGACCCGCGTTGTCTGCATGCGTGATATGTCTCTGTCGTATCTACTTTTCCAAACACTTTTGCCCTTGTTTTGGGCTCTAACTTGCATGATTTGAATGGAACTAACCCGGACTGACGTTGTTTTCAGCAGAATTGCCATGGTGTTATTTATGTGTAGAAACAAAAGTTCTCGGAATGACCTGAAACTTCATGGAACAACTTTTCGGAAATAATAAAAAATCCTTGCAAAAGATGAAGGCCATGGGGCCCACCACCTGTCCACGAGGGTGGGGGCGCCCCCCCTACCTCGTAGCCCCCCTGGAGCTCCTCCGACCTCAACTCCAACTCTATATATTTGGTTTTGGAGAGAAAAAATCGAGAGAAGAATTCATCACGTTTTACGATACGGAGCCGCCGCCAAGCCCTTAAACCTCTCGGGAGGGCTGATCTGGAGTCCGTTCGGGGCTCCGGAGAGGTGAATCCGTCGCCATCGTCATCATCAACCATCCTCCATCACAAATTTCATGATGCTCACCGCCGTGCGTGAGTAATTCCATCGTAGGCTTGCTGGATAGTGATGGGTTGGATGGGATCTATCATGTAATCGAGTTAGTTTTGTTAGGGTTTGATCCCTAGTATCCACTATGTTCTGAGATTGATGTTGCTATGACTTTGCTATGCTTAATGCTTGTCACTAGGGCCCGAGTGCCATGATTCAGATCTGAACCTATTATGTTTTCATCAATATATGAGAGTTCTTGATCCTATCTTGCAAGTCTATAGTCACCTATTATGTGTTATGATCCGTTAACCCCGAAGTGACAATAATCGGGATACTTACCGGTGATGACCATAGTTTGAGGAGTTCATGTATTCACTATGTGTTAATGCTTTGTTCCGGTACTCTATTAAAAGGAGGCCTTAATATCCCTTAGTTTCAATTAGGACCCCGCTGCCACGGGAGGGCAGGACAAAAGATGTCATGCAAGTTCTTTTCCATAAGCACGTATGACTATATTCGGAATACATGCCTACATTACATTGATGAACTGGAGCTAGTTCTGTGTCACCCTATGTTATGATTGTTACATGATGAACCGCATCCGGCATAATTCTCCATCACCGATCCATTGCCTACGAGCTTTCCATATACTGTTCTTCGCTTATTTACTTTTCCGTTGCTATTGTTACAATCACTACAAAATACCAAAAACACTAGTTTTCTTACCGTTACCTTTTGCTATCATTACCACTACTATCATATTACTTTGCTACTAAATACTTTGCTGCAGATATTAAGTTTCCAGGTGTGGTTGAATTGATAACTCAGCTGCTAATACTTGAGAATATTCTTTGGCTCCCTTGTGTCGAATCAATAAATTTGGGTTGAATACTCTACCCTCGAAAACTATTGCGATCCCCTATACTTGTGGGTTATCAAGACTATTTTCTGGCGCCGTTGCCGGGGAGCATAGCTCTATTCTTTGAGTCACTTGGGATTTATACCTGCTTATCATTGTGAAGAACTTGAGAGATCGAAAAACCAAGATTTATCCCTCAACTACGAGGGGAGGTAAGGAACTGCCATCTAGCTCTGCACTTGATTCACCTTCTGTTTTGAGTAAGCTTGCGACACCTAAACCTGCTTCTGCTATTCGTTCTGATATGTCGCATGTTATTGATGATGCCACTTCTGCTATGCATGATACTTATGATGAAACTACTTCTATGCTTGATACTACTGTGCCACTTGGTGAATTTCTTGATGAACAACTTGCTAGGGCTAGAGAGAATGAAAATATTGAATCTGATAATATTGATGAAAGTGATGATGAAGACTTGCCCTGTTATTCCTAAGGGTTATGTTTTTGATAAAGAAGCTTCTTTAGCTATTTTAGCTTGCAAAGATAGATACGAACTCAAGAGGTTATTAGCTAAATGGAATAAGCAATCTCTAAATGCTAGAATGAAACCTGACCCTGCTTTTGCTACTTCACCTATCTTTGTTACTGATAAGGATTATGAATTCTCTGTTGATCCTGATATAATTACTTTGGTTGAATCTGATCCTTTTCATGGCTATGAATCTGAAACTGTTGTGGCACATCTTACTAAATTAAATGATATAGCCACCCTGTTCACTAATGATGAGAGAACTCGCTACTTTTATATCCTTAAAATATTTTTGTTCTCATTAAAGGGTGATGCTAAGATATGGTTTAATTCTCTTGATCCTGGTTGTGTGCGTAGTCCCCAGGATATGATTTATTACTTCTCTGCTCATAAGAAACAAGCTGCCTTAAGGGATATATATAATTTTGTGCAAATTGAAGAAGAGAGTCTCCCACAAGCTTGGGGGAGGCTTCTCCAATTACTTAATGCTTTGCCTGATCATCCTCTTAAGAAAAATGAAATACTTGATATCTTTTATAATGGACTAGCCGATGCCTCCAGAGATTACCTGGATAGTTGTGTTGGTTCTGTTTTCAGGGAAAGAACCCCGGATGAAGCTGAAATTCTATTGAATAATATGTTGATAAATGAAAATAATTGGACACTTCCTGAACCAACTCCTGAGCCTATTCCTAAACCAACTCCGAAGAAGAGGGTATTCTATTTCTCAGTCCTGAAGATATGCAAGAGGCAAAGAAATCTATGAAAGAAAAAGGTATTAAAGCTGAAGATGTTAAGAATTTACCTCCTATTGAAGAAATACATGGTCTTAATTTACCGCCTGTTGAAGAAACATATGATCTTAATCCATTACCTATTGAAGAAACTCATGGTCTTGATAACCCGACACAGGTAGTAAAGGTAAATTCTCTCTATAGATATGATAAAGCTGAAATCCCATTTACTAAGTTTGCTAGCCCATGCTTAGATGAGTTTGATAAATTTATGGTTAAGCAAGAAGATTTTAATGCTTATTTTGGTAGACAATTGAAATACAATTCAAATATGCTTGAACACTTGGGTGATTATATGGCTAATGTCAAAGGTGAACTTAAACTTATTAGTAAACATGCTTCTATGGTTACCACTCAAGTAGAACAAGTACTTAAAGCTCAAAATGATTTGCTCAATGAATTGAATAGTAAGAATAATGATAATGCTGTTAGAGTTATGACTAGAGGTGGTAGAATGACTCAGGAACCTTTGTATCCTGAAGGCCACCCTAAGAGAATTGAGCAAGATTCTCAGAGAAATAACGTGGATGCACCTAGTCCTTCTAAAAGGAAGAAAAAGAAAAATGATAGGACTTTGCATGCTTCTAGTGAACCTATTACTGAAACACCTGAGAATCCAAATGATATTTCTATTTCTGATGCTGAAACACAATCTGGTAATGAACCTGAAACTAGTGATAATGTTAATGATAATGTTCATGATGATGCTCAACCTAGTAATGATAATGATATAGAAATTGAACCTGCTGTTGATCTTGATAACCCACAATCAAAGAATCAACGTTATGATAAGAAAGACTTTGTTGCTAGGAAACACGGTAAAGAAAGAGAACCATGGGTTCAGAAACCCATGCCTTTTCCTCCCAAACCATCCAAGAAAAAGGATGATGAGGATTTTGAGCGCTTTGCTGAAATGATTAGACCTATCTTTTTGCGTATGCGATTAACTGATATGCTCAAAATGAATCCTTATGCTAAGTATATGAAAGATATTGTTACAAATAAAAGAAAGATACCGGAAGCTGAAATTTCCACCATGCTTGCTAATTATACTTTTAAGGGTGGAATACCAAAGAAACTTGGAGATCCAGGAGTACCCACTATACCATGCTCCATTAAAAGAAACTATGTTAAAACTGCTTTATGTGATCTTGGAGCCGGTGTTAGTGTTATGCCTCTCTCTTTATATCGTAGACTTGATTTGAATAAGTTGACACCTACTGAAATATCTTTGCAAATGGCTGATAAATCAACTGCTATACCTGTCGGTATTTGTGAGGATGTGCCTGTTGTAGTTGCAAACGTTACTATTTTAACGGACTTTGTTATTCTTGATATTCCCGAGGACGATAGTATGTCTATTATTCTTGGAAGACCCTTTTTGAATACTGCAGGGGCTGTTATTGATTGCACTAAAGGCAATGTCACTTTTCATGTTAATGGTAATGAGCATACGGTACACTTTCCGAGGAAACAACCTCAAGTTCATAGTATCAACTCTATTGGAAAAATTCCATCGATTATATTTGGAGGTTTTGAATTTCCTCTTCCTACTGCCAAGAAGAAATATGATATTCTTATTATTGGGGATGTGCATATCCCCGTTGAGGTAACATAGTGTTATTCGAAATTTCTCCGGTTCCATGTTATTCGGAATGAGTTCGTTAACAAGACTTGATCAACCTTGTTAGTGGATTCCTTTTGATGAGCATGAGATGGATGAAACTAGAAGGCACAACCTTCTGTACCCTCCTTTTACTTTCTGTTATTTATATTAAATAAAATAAAAATAGTATTTTTCTGTCTGTTATCTGATTATCCATGCAATATAAAAATACCCCGGAAATAAAAGTTCTCCAAATGCCCTGAAATTTAAATATGATTTTTTCTGGAATATTTGAGAATATTTGGCACTGAGAACACAGCAGGGGGTCATCCACCTGGCCACGAGGGTGGAGGGCGCGCCCTACCCCCTGGGCGCGCCCCCTGCCTCGTGGGCCCACGGTGGTCCTCCTCCACTTATCCTTTCACCCACACACTCCTTCTTCCTCCCCAAACACGAATATCCAGCTCAAACCCGAGTCCAAGCTCATTTTGCTGCCATTTTCGATCTCCTTGCTCAAAGCACCTCTCACAAAACTGCTTGGGGAGATTGTTCCTTGGTATGTGACTCCTCCATTGGTCCAATTAGTTTTTGTTCTAGTGCTTTATTCATTGCAAATTTTGCTGCCTAGGTGACCATGTTCTTGAGCTTGCATGTCAAATTTATATGGTCAAAAGTAGTTTTGATGCATGATATAGGCCCTAGGCACTTGTAGGAGTAGTTGCTATCAATATTATTGAGTTTGGTTTACTTTTATTTTGAAGTTACTAAAAATTTCAGAATTTTTCAGAAAATAATGAAGAGACTTTTGAGGGGCTCATCGAGCCGAAGCTCGAAGGAAAAGGCACAGAAGCCCAAGTATAATCTGCCTCACACCGCGGAGGTTTGGTTGTGTGAATGGCCTTCCGATGATTTCTTGAGAGCAGCCGGGATTTATGAAGATTTTTATGAATTGCCTAAGAATGCAGGCCTCACCGCTTTCCTCCACGACCAACGCGATCAGTATCTCCTACTCACAAATATCTTTGTGCAAAACTTTCATTTCCATTCTAGGAGCTCACCACCTACGGTGGAGTTTTATTTATATGATGAGCATAAGGAGATGTCACTTTATGATTTTTGTCGGGTTTGTTTGGTCCCTTTTGAGGGCACGACAGAGGAGCCACATCGCAGCGATGTGGATGGGTTTATTGATATCATCATTGTAGGGGAAACGAGGAAGTTTTCCGATGCACGAATCACTAGCATACATTTTCCTGTTTTACGCTATTTTGCATTATTTGCTAGTCATTGCTTAATTGGTCGCGGAAACTGTGGAAACCTTAGTGTTCCTGATATTATTATTTTGCTCCACAGTTTATTCAGTGATAACTCTGTTAGTATGGGCGGCATTATTGCTAAACGGTTAAGTCTGAACCGTACAAAGGGCCCATCTTTGGAGGCATATATGCTTCATGCCTAGCTGCATATTTTAACATACCTATTAGGCATTATGAGAAGGAAGAAAAAGTGCTGCCTCGTGTTTATTTAGATTATAAGAGTATGGTGGCACATGATTTTATTGTTAAGAATGGGGAAGGAGAGCTTAAATACAAATTGTCCTTTGATAAACATCATCCTGAGACTATTACCCTGCCTGCTCCTTCCTTGTTTGATTTATCTGTAGGCCAGTACCTTGTTCCGTTAGAGGCTATTCATGCCTATCGGAACCCTACATCAGCCATAGAGCCAGAGCCGGAACCACAAGTTGATCCTCCACGACAGTCTAATTACCAGTGGGATCGGGAAATGATTGCCAACCAGTGGCAATTGGAGTCTTCTTGTTCGCAGTACGACCCCAACTTTTACTATGGATATCCGCCAAGCCAGCCGTGGCCATAGACCAACTTAGGCCAAAAGCCTAAGCTTGACGGAGTACATATTTCTCACCGACATTACATTTATGTCCACACACTCATTGCCAGATGTCGGTGCTCATACTTTTTCATTGTATCATCCATGCTAGTTTATTTCCCTTTTTATGCTTTCTTCTTGTGTGTTTGATAAACCTTAAGAAAAACAAAAAAATATTTGTAGCTTTTAATTAGTTTACTTTCCATGCTTGTAGTAGTAATTAAAAAGAAAACCCAAAAAGATTTCCTGTTCTTCTTTTACTTGTTGGGAGCTCTCCCGTGTAAATAGTTTTATTTCTTTTCTTTTCTTTGGGGGTCGATAGGAGAAGACCATAATTAAATTGTTGAAGTGGCTCTTATATGCATTATTGTTGATCTGACAAAAGAGCCCATATTGCCTTGTCTTGTCCTGTTTATTGAATGCTTGCAGATTCCAGCTTAGTCCAATGCACGTGCACTATTATTATTATCCACATCGTTCGGTCGTGCAAGTGAAAGGCAATAATGATGATTATATGATGAACTTATTGAGATGAGAAAAGCTGGTATGAACTCGACCTCTCTTGTTTTTGTAAATATGATTAGTTCATCGTTCCTGATTCAGCCTATTATGAATAAACATGTTTGCAATGACAACTAGAGATCATAGTTCTTGTGCCATGCTTGATTAGCTAGGAGTTATAATGGTTTACCTTGCGTGCCAACATGCTATTAAAATGGTTGTGATGTGGTATGATAGGGTGGTATCCTCCTCTGAATGATTTAAGTGACTTGACTTGGCGCATGTTCACGCATGTAGTTGAAACAAAATCAACATAGCCTTCACGATATTTATGTTCATGGTGGATTATATCCTACTCATGCTTGCATTCGGTGTTGATTAATTTTAATGCATGTTCATGACTGTTGTCGCTCTCTAGCTGGTCGCTTCCCAGTCTTTTGCTAGCCTTCACCTGTACTAAGCGGGAATACTGCTTGTGCATCCAACTCCATAAACCCCAAAGTTATTCCATATGAGTCCACCATACCTACCTATATACGGTATCTACCTGCCGTTCCAAGTAAATTTGTATGTGCCAAACTCTAAACCTTCAAATAAATATCCTGTTTTGTATGCTCGAATAGCTCATGTATCAACTAGGGCTGTCCGTATCTTCCATGTTAGGCGGGTTATTCTCAAGAGGAGTGGACTCCGCTCCTCACTCACGAGAAAGTGGCTGGTCACCGGGATGCCCAGTCCCATGCTTTATGCAAACCAAATCAAAATAATTGCAAAAAACTCCCCCTGGGACTCTTGTTAGTTGGAGGCACTCGTTGTTTCGAGCAAGCCATGGATTGATGCTTGTTGGTGGAAGGGGGAGTATAAACTTTACCATTCTGTTTGGGAACCGCCTATAATGTGTGTAGCATGGAAGATATCGCCATCTCTTGGTTGTTATGTTGACAATGAAAGTATACCGCTCAAAATATTATTCACCTCTATTTCAAAACCGAGCTCTGGCACCTCTACAAATCCCTGCTTCCCTCTGTGAAGGGCCTATCTATTTACTTTCATGTTGAGCCATCATCCTCTTATTAAAAAGCACCAGTTGGAGAGCACCACTGTCATTTGCATTCATTACTGTTAGTTTACATTGAGTATGACTTGACTGGATCTCTTTTACCATGAATTACAATGTCTAGTCAGTCCTTGATCTTTAAAGGTGCTCTGCATTTATGTTTTGCGGTCTCAGAAAGGGCTAGCGAGATACCATCTTGTTATATCATATTATGATTGTTTTGAGAAAGTGTTGACATCTGAGATTTATTATTATTCTCGCTAGTTGATTATGCCATTGATATGAGTAAACTTGAGACCTAAGCGTTATTGTGAATGTGGTTAGTCATAATCATTGCTGAAAACTTGAATGCTAGCTTTACATATTTACAACAACAAGAGCAAATAGAGTTTGTAAAAGTTTTTCTTTATCACTTTCAGTATATCAACTGAATTGCTTGAGGATAAGCAAGGGTTTAAGCTTGGGGGAGTTGATACGTCTCCGTCGTATCTACTTTTCCAAACACTTTTGCCCTTTGTTTTGGACAATAACTTGCATGATTTGAATGGAACTAACCCGGACTGACGCTGTTTTCAGCAGAATTGCCATGATGTTGTTTTATGTGCAGAAACAAAAGTTCTCAGAATGACCTGAAACTTCACGGAACAACTTTTCAGAAATAATAAAAAATCCTTGCAAAAGATGAAGGCCCAGGGGGCCCACCACCTGTACACGAGGGTGGGGGGCGCGCCTGCCCCCTAGGGTGTGCCCCCTACCTCGTGGGTCCCCTAGAGCTCCTCCGACTCTATATATTTGGTTTCGGAGAGAGAAAAATTGAGAGAAGAATTCATCGTATTTTACAATACGGAGCCGCCGCCAAGCCCTAAAATCTCTCGGGAGGGCGGATCTGGAGTCCGTTCGGGGCTCCGGAGAGGGGAATCTGTCGCCATCGTCATCATCAACCATCCTCCATCACCAATTTCATGATCCTCACCGCCGTGCGTGAGTAATTCCACCGTAGGCTTGCTGGACAGTGATGGGTTGGATGGGATCTATCATGTAATCGAGTTAGTTTTGTTAGGGTTTGATCGCTAGTATCCACTATGTTCTGAGATTGATGTTGCTATGACTTTGCTATGCTTAATGCTTGTCACTAGGGCCCGAGTGCCATGATTTCAGATCTGAACCTATTATGTTTTCATCAATATATGAGAGTTCTTGATCCTATCTTGCAAGTCTATAGTCACCTATTATGTGTTATGATCCGTTAACCCCGAAGTGACAATAATCGGGATACTTACCGGTGATGACCATAGTTTGAGGAGTTCATGTATTCACTATGTGCTAATGCTTTGTTCCGGTACTCTATTAAAAGGAGGCCTTAATATCCCTTAGTTTCCATTAGTATCCTGCTGCCACGGGACGGTAGGACAAAAGATGTCATGCAAGTTCTTTTTCATAAGCACGTATGACTATATTCAGAATACATGCCTACATTACATTGATGAATTGGAGCTAGTTCTGTGTCACCCTATGTTATGATTGTTACATGATGAACCGCATCCGGCATAATTCAGTATCACCGATCCATTGCCTACGAGCTTTCCATATACTGTTCTTCACTTATTTACTTTTTCGTTGCTATTGTTACAATCACTACAAAATACCAAAAACACTACTTTTGTTACCATTACCTTTTGCTATCATTACCACTACTATCATATTACTTTGCTACTAAATACTTTGCTGCAGATATTAAGTTTCTAGGTGTGGTTGAATTGACAACTCAGCTGCTAATACTTGAGAATATTCTTTGGCTCCCCTTGTGTCGAATCAATAAATTTGGGTTGAATACTGAACCCTTGAAAACTGTTGCGATCCCCTATACTTGTGGGTTATCAATGCGCTCCCCGCCAGGCTCGGTCGCACCCGCTGCCGGTCCGAGCGCTGGTCGCTGCTCACCTCGCCCCGTCTGCCCCGTTCCCGCTGTTAGTCGTGCTTAGCTTGTCTGCTACTACCACCGCCGCCTTCTGCTACTGCCAGCATGCCTACGCCCATCACCGTCGCCTCCCGCTCCCCACGTCGCTGCCCCGCCGCACCAGGCTGCGCCTGCGCCCGACGCCGTTGGTGCCCCCTACCGCCCGCGGTTCCGCGGCCCCCTGCTCGCCGCTGAGGGAGTCCTGGATTAGGGGGTCCTCGGACTGCTGGACTATAAACTTTGGCCGGACTGTTGGACTATGAAGATACAAGATTGAAGACTTCGTCCCGTGTCTGGGTGGGACTCTCCTTTGCGTGGAAGGCAAGCTTGGCAATTGGGATATGTAGATCTCCTCCCTTGTAACCGAATCTGTGTAACCCTAGTCCCCTTTGGTGTCTATATAAACCGGAGGGTTTAGTCCGTAGGACAAGAACAATCGTAATCATAGGCTAGCTTCTAGGGATTAGCTTCTACGATCTCGTGGTAGATCAACTCTTGTAATACTCATATCATCAAGATCAATCATGCAGGAAGTAGGGTATTACCTCCATCGAGAGGGCCCGAACCTGGGTAAACATTGTGTCCCCCGCCTCCTGTTACCATCCGCCTTAGACGCACAGTTCGGGACCCCCTACCTGAGATCTGCCGGTTTTGACACCGACATTGGTGCTTTCATTGAGAGTTCCACTGTGTCGTCACCATAAGGCTTGATGGCTCCTTCGATCATCTGCAACAATGCGATCCAGGGTGTGGTTTTTCTCCCCGAACAGATCTTCATATTCGACGGTTTCACACTGCGGGCCAACTCGCTTGGCCATCTGGAGCAGATCGAGAGCTACGCCCTGGCTGCCAGGTCAGGTATGGAAACTTAAACTATACTGCCGACATCCGCGGAGACTTGATCTTCGACGGATTCGAGCCCGTGTCAGGTGCGCTGCACAGCCACGACGAGCATGACTTAGCTCTACTGCCGGACAGTGTTCGGGAGATCACACCTGTGGCAACTCCGGCCCTCGATCCAGAGCAGATCGCGCCGTCCGAGGATGGGTGGATGGACCCCGCCACAGAGGCCGCACACTCAGCGGCGACAGAGCCGAATACTGACTTCACCTCCTACGAGACCTGTGTTGCCGGACCCTTGGATTCGTCCCCAGCCACGGGCTCTGAACCGCCTCCGTCCGTGCCTATCGAATCTGATTGGGCGCCGATTATGGAGTTTCCCTCCGCAGATATCTTTCAGCACTTGCCCCTGGGCGACGCACTGAATTCATTAAGGTCTCTCTCCTTGTTAGAAGGCCCTTGGCCAAACTATGTCCGGCTGGAGTGGGAAGCGGACGACGAAGAAATTCATTCCCCACCCACCACCCACTTAATAGCCACTGTCGACGACTTAACCGACATGCTTGATTTCGACTCCGAAGACATCGACGGTATGACGATGATGTAGGAGAGGAATAGGAACTGATAGAGGCGAAGGTGTCCCGATGTTTTGATGAGATAGATATCGTTTTCAGTTGGAGTCGACTTTGACGATCCGACTACCAACGTGCGAAGACGTCGCGCCTTAGCAATCGCTAAACCAACTTCCGAGGGTTATTGAACATGCCGGAGCACGATCAACCTGACCACGAGGGTCCATTTCCTGCGAGCAAACAAAGAACAAGCAAGAAACTGAGATTGCAATCTATATATTGCGAATAAAAAGGAAAGCTTTATTAATGAAGGTGGGTTTCTGTGACGTCTTGGTCTGGTCGTTGGACACAAACGAAGTACGCGAAGTTGCAGCTATGGCGAACTTTTAATCTAAACAAAACCCAAAGTCTAAACGATGCCCTAAGGGCTATATATATGGAGAAGAGAGGGGGAATTTCGTGGCCCTTGGAGGAGGGGTCCGAAACCAACCCTAACTCTTGTTTCCCCACACACACGAACTCTAAAAACTGCATGCCGGACACGATTCTTGTGTTTGAAATCTTCTATGGAGTATTCGGAGGAGGAACCCGCCTTGCAATGCCGAAGACAATCTGCGTGTCGGACTCATTGTCATTGAAGCTTGGTTCAGGGGCTACTGAGGGAGTCCTGGATTAGGGGGTCCTCGGACTGCCGGACTATATACTTAGGCCGGACTGTTGGACTATGAAGATACAAGATTGAAGACTTCGTCCCGTGTCCGGGTGGGATTCTCCTTTTCATGGAAGGCAAGCTTGGCAATTCGGATATGTAGATTTCCTCCCTTGTAACCGACTCTGTGTAACCCTAGTCCCCTTCGGTGTCTATATAAACCAGAGGGTTTAGTCTGTAGGACAAGAACAATCGTAATCATAGGCTAGCTTCTAGGGTTTAGCCTCTACGATCTCGTGGTAGATCAACTCTTGTAATACTCATATCATCAAGATCACTCAAGCAGGAAGTAGGGTATTACATCCATCGAGAGGGCCGAACCTGGGTAAACATTGTGTCCCCCGCCTCATGTTACCATCCGCCTTAGACGCACAGTTCGGGACCCCCTACCCGAGAAACGCCGGTTTTGACACCGATAGCCGCTACGCTACAGCGCGCCCCGACGCGCCCAACCAGCCCCCCCGCTTGCCGCGGCCGCCTGTTGATGTGCCTACTAATGCCGCCCAGGCCCTATGCCTCCTCCACCGCGCTGGCCTTGCCGTGCCGCCACTACCTCGCAGAGACCCTGCTACCCGCGTCTTTGCGCCGCCTCTCACTGCTCCGTCCACCCCTCCCGTGTGCCGCTTTGTCCGCCTGGCTGGCGCCGTGGCCGCCTGCGTCCTGCAGCACCCTGTCGGGCGCCTGCAATCGCGCCCGTGCCTGTTAGCCCGACCGCTAAGGCCCCTGGCCCAATGACAGCCGGGGCCCAACCCCAGAAACGAAATAATAAATAATAATTAACTAATTAATTAATTACTTATATTAATTAATCATGTTTAGTTAACTAATAAAACTTAATTAACCTGCTAATTAGTTTAACTACTCTTAATTAGTTAATAGTCATTAACGAATGGGCCCCATATGTTAGTTTGACTGGTCAACGGTCATAGTTGACCGCTGACGTCATCCTGACGTCATGCTGATGCAATAAATCTATTTTTAATTAAATTAAATCTGTTAATTCCTAAAAATGATTAAATCTGTTTTTAATTAATATAAAATAATTCGTAACTCGGATGGAAATACTTTGTACATGAAAGTTGCTCAGAACGACAAGACGAATCTGAATACACGGTTCGTTTGTCAGCCACACGTCCCTAGCATAGTGAACATAAAACATTTCACCTCTGGTTCATCTTTCCAAAAACGTCAAACACCGGGAAAACTTTCCGGGAAGTTTCCCTCCTTCGCCGGTACCATCTACTGCCGCGTTAGGGCCCACCTAGCACCGCTCATTGTCATGTCATGCATCATCATGCTTATGTTTGTATTATATTTAATGTTTCTTCCCCCTCTTCTCTCGTTAGACAGCGAGACCGACGTCGCTGCTACCTAGTACGACTATGGTGTTGACGACCCCTCCTTGCCAGAGCAACCAGGCAAGCCCCCCTTGATCAACCTGATATCGCCTATTCCTTGTCTCTACTGATTGCATTAGAGTAGTGTAGCATGTTACTGCTTCCGGTTAATCCTATTCTGCTACATAGCCTGTCTTTGCTACTACTGTTGTTACCTTTAGCTGCAATCCTAAATGCTTAGTATAGGATGCTAGAATTCCATCAGTGGCCCTACATTCTTGTCCGTCTACCATGCTATACTATCGGGCCGTGATCACCTGGGAGGTGATCACATGTTTATACTTATGTACATAATATATGATATATGTGGTGACTAAAGTCGGGCCGGCTCGTAGAGTACCCGCGAGTGATTCATGGATTGGGGCTGACATTTGTCCCGACGACCCTCTGAGTGGATCTTTGTAGCGGAGCGACAGGGCAGGTTGAGACCACCTAGGAGAGAGATGGGCCTGGCCCTTGGTTGGCGTCCGCGGTTACTTCAAAATAACACGCTTAACGAGATCTTGGTATTTGATCTGAGTCTGGCCACTGGCCTATACGCACTAACCAACTATGGGGGAACAATTATGGGCACTCGATGTCGTGTGCTACCTCTTCAGCACTGCGTTGGTTTTCCTCGAAGAGGAAGGGATGATGCAGCAAAGTAGCGTAAGTATTTCCCTCAGTTTTTGAGAACCAAGGTATCAATCCAGTAGGAGGCTACGCGCCAGTCCCTCGTTCCTCCACAAAACAAATAAATCCTCGCAACCAACGCGATAAGGGGTTGTCAATCCCTACACGACCACTTACGAGAGTGAGATCTGATAGATATGATAAGATAATATTTTTGGTATTTTTATGACAAAGATGCAAAGTAAAATAAAAGAAAGTAAAAGAAAAGGAAATAACTAAGTATTGGGAGATTAATATGATGAAGATAGACCCGGGGGCCATAGGTTTCACTAGTGGCTTCTCTCGAGAACATACATATTCTATGGTGGGTGAACAAATTACTGTTGAGCAATTGACAGAATTGAGCATAGTTATGAGAATATCTAGGTATGATCATGTATATAGGCATCACGTCCGAGAGAAGTGGACCGACTCCTGCCTGCATCTACTACTATTACTCCACTCATCGACCGCTATCCAACATGCATCTAGAGTATTAAGTTAATGAAAACAGAGTAATGCCTTAAGCAAGATGACATGATGTAGAGGGATAAACTCATGCAATATGATGAAAACCCCATCTTGTTATCCTCGATGGCAACAATACAATACGTGCCTTGCTGCCCCTACTGTCACTGGGAAAGGACACCGCAAGATTGAACCCAAAGCTAAGAACTTCTCCAATTGCAAGAAAGATCAATCTAGTAGGCCAAACCAAACTGATAATTCAAAGAGACTTGCAAAGATAACCAATCATGCATAAAAGAATTCTGAGAACATTCAAATATTGTTCATAGATAGACTTGATCATAAACCCACAATTCATCGGTCTCAACAAACACAACGCAAAAAGAAGATTACATCGAATAGTTCTCCACAAGAGAGGGGGAGAACATTGTATTGAGATCCAAAAAGAGAGAAGAATCCATCTAGCTACTAACTATGGACCCGTAGGTCTGAGGTGAACTACTCACACTTCATCGGAGTTGCTATGGTATTGATGTAGAAGCCCACAGTGATCGATGCCCCCTCCGGCGGAGCTCTGGAATAGGCCCCAAGATGGGATCTCGTGGATACAGAAAGTTACGGCGGTGGAATTAGGGTTTTGGCTCCGTATCTGATCGTTTGGGGGTACGTAGGTATATATAGGAGGAAGGAGTACGTCGGTGGAGCAATAGGTGACCCATGAGGGTGGAGGGCGCGCCTGGGGGGGTAGGCGCACCCCCTACCTCGTGGCCTCCTCTTTTGTGTCTTGACATAGGGTCCAAGTCTCCTAGGTCTTGTTCGTTGAGAAAATCATGTTGCCGAAGGTTTCATTCTGTTTGGACTCCGCTTGATATTCCTTTTCTTCGAAACCCTAAAACAGGCAAAAAACAGCAACTCTGGGCTGGGCCTCCGGTTAATAGGTTAGTCCCAAAAATAATATAAAAGTGGATAATAAAGCCCAATAATGTCCAAAACAGTAGATAATATAGCATGGAGCAATCAAAAATTATAGATACGTTGGAGACGTATCAAGCATCCCCAAGCTTAATACCTGCTCGTCCTCGAGTAGGTAAATGATAAAAACAGAATTTTTGATGCGGAGTGCTACTTGGCATAATTTTAATGTAATTCTTCTTAATTGTGGTATGAATATTCAGATCCGAAAGATTCAAGACAAAAGTTCATATTGACATAAAAATAATAATACTTCAAGCATACTAACTAAGCAATTATGTCTCCTCAAAATAACATGGCCAAAGAAAGTTCATCTCTACAAAATCATATAGTTTAGTCATGCTCCATTTTTGTCACACAAGAATGCTCTCATCATGCACAACCCCGATGACAAGCCAAGCAATTGTTTCATACTTTAGTAATCTCAAACCTATAAACTTTCACGCAATATATGAGCGCGAGCCATGGACATAACACTATGGGTGGAATAGAATATAATGAGGGGGGTTATGTGGAGAAGACAAAAAGGGGAAAGTCTCACATCAACGAGGCCAATCAATGAGCTACGGAGATGCCCACCGATTGATGTTAATGCAAGGAGTAGGGATTGCCATGCAACGGATGCACTAGAGCTATAAATGTATGAAAGCTCAAAAAAAGAAACTAAGTGGGTGTGCATCCAACTTGCTTGCTCACGAAGACCTAGGGCACTTGAGGAGGCCCATTGTTGGAATATACAAGCCAAGTTCTATAATGAAAATTCCCACTAGTATACGGAAGTGACAAAACAAGAGACTCTCTATCATGAAGATTACGGTGCTACTTTGAAGCACAAGTGTGGCAAAGGATAGTAACATTGTCCCTTCTCTCTTTTTATCTCATTTTTTGGGCCTTCTCTTGTTTTTATAATTCCTTACTTGGGACAATGCTCTAGAAAATGATGATCATCACACTTCTATTTATTTACAACTCAATGATTACAACTCGATACTAGAACAAAAGATGGCTCTATATGAATGCCTCCGGCGGTGTACCGGGATATGCAATGGACCAAGAGTGACATGTATGAAAGAATTATGAACGGTGTCTTTGCCACAAATACTATGTCCACTACATGATCATGCTAAGAAATATGACAATAATGAATGTGTCATGATAAACGGAATGGTGGAAAGTTGCATGGCAATATATCTCGGAATGGCTATGGAAATGCCATAATAGGTAGGTATGGTGGCTGTTTTGAGGAAGATATAAGGAGGTTTATGTGTGAAAGAGCGTATCATATCAGGGGTTTGGATGCACCGGCGAAGTTTGCGCCAACTCTCAATGTGATAAAGTGCAATGCACGGTACCGAAGAGGCTATCAAGGATGGAAGGGTGAGAGTGCGTATAATCCATGGACTCAACATTAGTCATAAAGAACTCACATACTTATTGCAAAAATCTACAAGTCATCAAAAACCTCGGCACTACGCACATCATCCTAGGGGGATAGATTGGTAGGAAAAGACCATCGCTCGTCCCCGACCGCCACTCATAAGGAGGACAATCAAATAACACCTCATGTTTCAAATTTGTTACATAACATTTACCATACGTGCATGCTACGGTACTTGCAAACTTCAACACAAGCATTTCTCAATTTCACAACTACTCAACTAGCACGACTTTGATATTATTACCTCCATATCTCAAAACAATCATCAAGCATCAAACTTCTCTTAGTACTCAAAACACTCATAAGAAAATTTTACTAATCTTGAATACCTCGCATATTAGGATTTTAAGCAAATTACCATGATATTTAAGACTCTCAAAATAATCTAAGTGAAGCATGAGAGATTAATAGTTTCTATAAAACAAATCCACCACCGTGCTCTAAAAGATATAAGTGAAGTACTAGAGCAAAACTATATAACTCAAAAGATATAAGCGAAGCACATAGAGTATTCTAGAAAATTCCAAATCATGTATGGCTCTCTCAAAAGGTGTGTACAGAAATGATGATTGTGGTGAACTAAAACATAAATACTCAAATCATACAAGATGCTCCAAGCAAAACACATATCATGTGGCGAATAAAAATATAGCTCCAAGTAAAGTTACCGGTAGAAGTAGACGAAAGAGGGGATGCCTTCCGGGGAATCCCCAAGATTTGGCTTTTAGGTGTCCTTAGATTATCCTGGGGGTGCCATGGGCATCCCCAAGCTTAGGCTATTGCCACTCCTTGTTCCATAATCCATCAAATCTTTACCCAAAACATGAAAACTTCACAACACAAAACTCAAAGTAGAAAATCTCATGAGCTCCGTTAGCGAAAGAAAACAAAAGACCACTTAAAGGTACTGTAATGAACTCATTCTTTATTTATATTGGTGTTAAACCTACTGTATTACAACTTATCTATGGTTTATAAACTATTTTACTAGCCATAGATTCATCAAAATAAGAAAACAACACACGAAAAACAGAATCTGTCACAAACAGAACAGTCTGTAGTAATCTGTAGCTAGCGCAAGATCTGGAACCCCAAAAATTCTAAAATAAATTTCTGGGCGTGAGGAATTTGTCTATTAGTCATCTTCAAAAATAATTAACTAAATAGGACTTTCCAAATAAAAATGGCAGCAGTTCCCGTGAGCGCTAAAGTTTCTGTTTTTTACAGCAAGTTTAACAAGACTTTCCCCAAGTCTTCCCAACGGTTCTACTTGGCACAAACACTAATTAAACACAAAAAACACAACCAAAACAGAGGCTAGATAATTTATTTATTACTAAACAGGGGGAAAAGCAAGGAATAAAAATAAAATTAGGTTGCCTCCCAACAAGCGCTATCGTTTAACGCCCCTAGCTAGGCATAACAAGCAAGGATAGATCTAGGTATTGCCATAGTAATAAGATAGATCATTAAAACTCATTTCATATTATCTACGTTCGGCGGCAATTTTTCTTTGAGGCAAGCAAAAGTAATCAAAAGGACTAAATTTAATGGGGCAAAAGTCCCCAAGATCAACCTTAGGAGGTATAGGTTCCTCCTTTGGTCCTTCATATTGCACAACCAATTCATCATTGTAAGCATTCTTTTGACAAACCTTTGTGAGCCTATATTCAAGAGAATATCCTAGTTAATTAATTCGAATAGCCAAATCATCATTAATTTCAGAAATTCTATCAACTAAAACATTGGTAGGAACCCTTTTTCTAAGATTTTCATTGAAAGCAACATAGTCTAGAGATTGAAAGCGCATTATTTCTTCTTGATCAAAAAGGATGGCCTCTATGGGAGGATGACAAGCGTCCACCCTATAATGCGCAAAGATTTCTTTGGCTTCTTTTATTATGAATCTAAACTCATGAGCCAAAAAGATAGTAGCGGCACGCTTAACAGAAGAATGTTCAATATTAGAAAATTCTAGGAAAATCCTTTGTATGCTAGGGTGCATGTGCATGAATTGTCTTTCAAGTTCAACTACAAGCATGGCAATAGCGTCCACAAGACTACTAGTTCTATGAAGGATGGAACTACCCATATAAGGTAAAGCACCGACACAAGTAAAGAAATCTTGAATAACTCCTTTTCCAATAATATTACCACTACCAACACGAAATTTTTTTTGTATGTAAGATGGGTGGTTCTTTAACAGGAGCATCAGATTTTTTCATGATATTATTATTGTCCATATTGACAATAATTTCCCAAATTTCAGACATAGAGGCAGAAGGTAAGGGACTAGCCATAATGACAAGCAAACGAACTAACAGGCAAGCAAACAAAAAGCAAGCGGGCAAAAGGAGGCAAATAGAGAAAGAGAGGGAGGATAGAGAGAGAGGGCGAATAAAATGGCAAGGGAGAAGTGGGGGAGAGGAAAACGAGAGGCAAATGGCAAATAATGTAATGCGGGAGATAAGGGTATGTGATGGGTACTTGGTATGTTGACTTTTGCGTAGACCTCCCCGGCAACGGCGCTAGAAATCCTTCTTGCTACCTCTTGAGCACTGTGTTGGTTTTCCCCAAAGAGGAAGGGATGATGCAACAAAGTAGCGTAAGTATTTCCCTCATTTTTTGAGAACCAAGGTATCAATCTAGTAGGAGGCTGCACGCCAGTCCCTCGTACCTGCACAAAACAAATAAATCCTCGCAACCAATGCGATAAGGGGTTGTCAATCCCTACACGGCCACTTACGAGAGTGAGATCTGATAGATATGATGAGATACTATTTTTGGTATTTTTATGATAAAGATGCAAAGTAAAATAAAAGCAAAGGAAATAACTAAGTATTGGGAGATTAATATGATGAAGATAGACCCGGGGGCCATAGGTTTCACTAGTGGCTTCTCTCGAGAGCATAAGTATTCTACGATGGGTGAACAAATTACTGTTGAGCAATTGACAGAATTGAGCATAGTTATGAGAATATCTAGGTATGATCATGTATATGGGCATCATGTCCGAGACAAGTAGACCGACTCCTGCCTGCATCTACTACTATTACTCCACTCATCGACCGCTATCCAGCATGCATCTAGAGTATTAAGTTAATGAAAACAGAGTAGCACCTTAAGCAAGATGACATGATGTAGAGGGATAAACTCATGCAATATGATGAAAACCCCATCTTGTTATCCTCGATGGCAACAATACAATACGTGCCTTGCTTCCCCTACTATCACTGGGAAAGGACACCACAAGATTGAATCCAAAGCCAAGCACTTCTCCCATTGCAAGAAAGATCAATCTAGTAGGCCAAACCAAACTGATAATTCGAAGAGACTTGCAAAGATAACCAATCATACATAAAAGAATTCAGAGAAGATTCAAATATTGTTTATAGATAGACTTGATCATAAACCCACAATTCATTGGTCTCAACAAACACACCACAAAAAGAAGATTACATCGAATAGTTCTCCATAAGAGAGAAGAAGCCATCTAGCTACTAACTATGGACCCGTAGGTCTGAGGTGAACTACTCACACTTCATCGGAGGGGCTATGGTGTTGATGTAGAAGCCCTCCGTGATCGATGCCCCCTCCGGCGGAGCTCCGGAACAGGCCCAAAGATGGGATCTCGTGGATACAGAAAGTTACGCCGGTGGAATTAGGGTTTTGGCTCCGTATCTGATCGTTTTGGGGTACATAGGTATATATAGGAGGAAGGAGTATGTCGGTGGAGCAACAGGGGGCCCACGAGGGTGGAGGGCGCGCCTAGGGGGGCAGGGGGTAGGCGCGCCCCCCTACCTCATGGCCTCCTCTTTTTTGTCTTGACGTAGGGTCCAAGTCTCCTGGGTCTTGTTCATTGAGAAAATCACGTTCCCGAAGGTTTCATTCCGTTTGGACTCCGTTTGATATTCCTTTTCTTCGAAACCCTAAAACAGGCAAAAAAAATCTGGGTTGGGCCTCCGGTTAATAGGTTAGTCCCAAAAATAATATAAAAGTGGATAATAAAGCCCATAATGTCCAAAACAGTAGATAATATAGCATGGAGCAATCAAAAATTATAGATACGTTGGAGACGTATCATCCTGGTTTCAGCTGAAGCCTTCTTGACGTCGGAGACTGAGCGCCACGCCGCGGATTGGACCATAAACATGCGCTTGTATTAAGGGGGCTAGGTCTGCTTCCGACCGCGTTCACAACGTGCAGGTGTGCAATGGGCGATGGGCCCAGACCCCAGCGTGCATAGGATTTAGACCGGCATGCTGACCTCTCTGTTGTGCCTAGGTAGGGCTGTGACGTGTTGATCTTCCGAGGCCGGGCATGACCCAGGAAAGTGTGTCCGGCCAGAGGGATCGAGCGTGTTGGGTAATGTGGTGCGCCCCTGCATGGAAGTTTATCTATTCGAATAGCCATGTCCCTCGGTAAAAGGATGACCCGGAGTTGTTCCTTGACCTTATGACAACTAGAACCGAATACTTAATAAAATACACCATTTTAAGTGCCAGATACAACCCGGTGATCGTTCTCTCACAGGGCGACGAGGGGAGGATCACCGGGTAGGATTATGCTATAAGATGGTACTTGGTTAACTTAACATCTACTCTCTTCTATATGCTTCAAGATGGAGGCTGCCAGAAGCGTAGTCTTCAATAGGACTAGCTATCCCCCTCTTATTCTGGCATTCTATAGTTCAGTCCACAGATACTACCCATTTCATTGATACCAATGCATATATGTAGTGTAGATCCTTGCTTGCGAGTACTTTGGATGAGTACTCACAGTTGCTTTGCTCTCCCTTTTCCCCCTATCTATACCCAGTTGTTGCGACCAGATGTTGGAGCCCAGGAGCCAGACGCCACCAATGACGACTCCTACTACACCGGAGGTGCCTACTACAACGTGCAGGCTACCAACGACGACCAGGAGTAGTTTAGGAGGATCCCAGGCAGGAGGCCTACGCCTCTTTTGATCTGTACCCTCCCAGTTTGTGCTAGCCATCTTATGGCAACTCGTTTAACTTATGTCTGTACTCAGATATTGTTGCTTCCGATGACTCGTCTATGATCGAGCACTTGTATTCGAGCCCTCGAGGCCCTTGGCTTGTATTATGATGCTTGTATGACTTATTTATTTTCAGAGTTGTGTTGTGATATCTTCCCGTGAGTCCCTGATCTTGATCGTACATGTTTGCGTGTATGATTAGTGTACGGTCAAATCGGGGGCATCACAATTACTTCGGTACCTCCTGGCTAAACTTATAGCAAGGCACACATTAGGTCTGGTACACAACATTGCATACATGATAGAACCTATGGCTGAGGAATAGGGAATGACTTTCATTTTCTCTCTATCTTCTGCAGTGGTCGGGCATTGAGTCTGACTCAACTTCACACCTTGTAACACAGGCAAGAACCCTTCCTTTGATTGATCCATTTTGAACTTCTTCAAAAATTTATCAAGGTATTTGCTTTGTGAAAGTCCAATTAAGCGTCTTGATCTATCTCTATAGATCTTGATGCCCAATATATAAGTAGCTTCACTGGGGTCTTTCATTGAAAAATTCTTATTCAAGTATCCTTTTATGCTATCCAGAAATTCTATATCATTTCCATTCAACAATATGTTGTCCACATATAATATTAAAAATGCTACAGAGCTCTCACTCACTTTCTTGTAAATACAGGCTTCTCCAAAAGTATGTATAAAACCATATGCTTTGATCACACTATCAAAGCGTCTATTCCAACTCCGAGAGGCTTGCACCAGTCCATAAATGGATCGCTGGAGCTTGCACACTTTGTTAGCAGCTTTAGGATTGACAAAACCTTCTGGTTGCATCATATACAACTCTTCTTTAAGAAATTCATTAAGGAATGCAGTTTTGATATCCATTTTCCAACTTTCATAATCATAAAATGCAGCAATTACTAACATGATTCGGACAGACTTAAACATCGCTACGGGTGAGAAGGTCTCATCGTAGTCAACTCCTTGAACTTGTTGAAAACCTTTCACAACAAATCGAGCTCTATACATAGTAACATTACCATCAGCGTCATTCTTCTTCTTGAAGATTCATTTATTTTCTATGGCTTGCTGATCATCGGGCAAGTCAACCAAAGTCCATACTTTGTTCTCATACATGGATTCCATCTCAGATTTCATGGCCTCAAGACATTTCGCAGAATCTGGGCTCATCATCGCTTCCTCATAGTTGGTAGGTTCGTCATGGTCTAGTAACATGACTTCCAGAACAGGATTACCGTACCACTCTGGTGCGGAATGTACTCTGGTTGACCTACGAGGTTCGGTAGTAACTTGATGTGAAGTTTCATGATCATCATCATTAACTTCCTCACTAATTGGTGTAGGTATCACTAGAACTGATTTCTGTGATGAACTACTTTCCAATTCGACAGAAGGTACAACTACCTCATCAAGTTCTACTTTCCTCCCAATCACTTCTTTTGAGAGGAACTCCTTCTCTAGAAAGGATCCATTCTTAGCAACAAATATCTTGCCTTCGGATCTGTGATAGAAGGTGTACCCAACAGTTTCTTTTGGGTATCCTATGAAGGCGCACTTCTCCGATTTGGGTTCGAGCTTATTAGGCTGACGCTTTTTCACATAAGCATCACAACCCCAAACTTTAAGAAACGACAGCTTAGGTTTCCTGCCAAATCACAGTTCATACGGTGTCGTCTCAACGGATTTAGATGGTGCCCTATTTAATGTGAATGCAGCTGTCTGTAATGCATAACTCCAAAACGATAGTGGTAAATCGGTAAGAGACATCATAGATCGCACCATATCTAATAAAGTACGGCTACGATGTTCGGACACACCATTACGTTGTGGTGTTCCAGGTGGCGTGAGTGGTGAAACTATTCCACATTTTTTTAAATGAAGACCAAACTCGTAACTCAAATATTCGCCTCCGCGATCAGACCATAGAACTTTATTTTCTTGTTACGATGATTTTCCATTTCACTCTGAAATTCTTTGAACTTTTGAAATGTTTTAGACTTATGTTTCATCAAGTAGATATACCCATATCTTCTCAAATCATCTGTGAAGGTCAGAAGATAACGATACCCGCCGCGAGCCTCAACACTCATCGGACTGCATACATTAGTATGTATTATTTCCAATAAGTCAGTGGCTCGTTCCATTGTTTCAGAGAATGGAGACTTAGTCATCTTGCCCCTAAGGCATGGTTCGCAAGAATCAAGTGATTCCAAAAGCCCGTCTGCATGGAGTTTCTTCATGCGCTTTACACCAATATGACCTAAACGGTAGTGCCACAAATAAGTTGCACTATCATTATTAACTTTGCATCTTTTGGCATCAATATTATGAATATGTGTATCACCACGATCGAGATTCAATAAAAATAGACCACTCATCAAGGGTGCATGACCATAAAAGATATTACTCATATAAATAGAACAACGGTGATCACATCGACCTTGGAACCATTTCCAACGCGCATCATCACCTCATCCTTAGCCAATCTTCATTTAATCTGTAGCTCCTATTTCGAGTTGCAAATATGAGAAACAGAACCAGTATCAAATACCCAGGCGCTACTGCGAGCATTAGTAAGGTACACATCAATAACATGTATATCAAATATACCTTTCACTTTGCCATCCTTCTTATCCGCCAAATACTTGGGGTAGTTCCGCTTCCAGTGACCAGTCCCTTTGCAGTAAAAGCACTCAGTTTCAAGCTTTGGTCCAAACTTGGGCTTCTTCCGGGAGTAGCAACTTGCTTGCCATTCTTCTTGAAGTTCCCCTTCTTTCCTTTGCCTTTTTTTCTTGAAACTAGTGGTCTTGTTAACCATCAACACTTGATGCTCCTTCTTGATTTCTACCTCTGCAGCTTTGAGCATTTTAAAGAGCTCGGGAATCGTCTTGTTCATCCCTTGCATATTATAGTTCATCACGAAGCCTTTATAGCTTGGTGGCAGTGATTGAAGAACTCTGTCAATGACACCATCATCCGAAAGATTAACTCCTAGCTGAGTTAAGTGGTTATGGTACCCAGACATTCTGAGTATGTGTTCACTGAAAGAACTATCCTCCTCCATCTTGCAGCTATAGAACTTGTTGGAGACTTCATATCTCTCAACTCAGGTATTTTCTTGAAATATTAACTTCAACTCTTGGAACATCTCATATGCTCCATGACATTCAAAATGTATTTGAAGTCCCGATTCTAAGCCGTAAAGCATGGCACACTGAACTATTGAGTAGTCATCAGATTTAGCTTGCCAGACATTCATAACATCCGGAGTTGCTCCTGCAGCAGGCTTTGCACCTAGCGGTGTGATACGTCTCCAACGTATCTACTTTTGCAAACTCTTTTTCCCTTGTTTTGGACTCTAACTTGCATGATTTGAATGGAACTAACCCGGACTGACGCTGTTTTCAGCTGAATTGCCATGGTGTTATTTTTGTGCAGAATAAAAAGTTATCGGAATGACCTGAAAATCAACGGAGATTGTTTTTGGAATTAATAAAAAATATTGGCGAAATAATCAGCACCAGGGGGCCCACACCCTATCCACAAGGGTGGGGGGCGCGCCCTCCGACCTTGTGGGCCCCCTGGACCTCCACCGACCTCAACTCCAATTCCATATATTGTCTTTCGGGGAGGAAAAATTCAGAGAGAAGGATTCATCATGTTTTACGATACAGAGCCGCAGCCAAGCCATGTTCTTCCTTGGTAGGGCAGATCTAGAGTCCGTTCGGGGCTCTGGAGAGGGGAATCCTTCGCCATCGTCATCATCAACCATCCTCCATCACCAATTCCATGATTCTCACTGTCATGCATGAGTAATTTCATCGTAGGGTTGCTGGACCTTGATGGGTTGGATGAGATTTACCATGTAATCGAGTTAGTTTTGTTAGTGTTTGATCCCTAGTATCCACTATGTTCTAAGATTGATGTTGCTAGGAATTTGCTATGCTTAATGCTTGCCACTAGGACCCGAGTGCCATGATTTCAGATCTGAACCTATTATGTTTTGATGAATATATTTGTGTTCTTGATTCAATATTGCAAGTTATAGTCACCTAATACATGTTATGATCCGGCAACCCTAGAGTGACAATAGTCGAGACCACTCCCGGTGATGACCGTAGTTTGAGGAGTTCATGTATTCACTAAGTGCTAATGCTTTGGTTCGGTACTCTATTAAAAGGAGACCTTAATATCCCTTAGTTTCCGATAGGACCCCGTTGCCATGGGAGGGTAGGATAAAAGATGGCATGCAAGTTCTTTTCCATAAGCACGTATGACTATATTCGGAATACATGCCTACATTACATTGATGAACTGGAGTTAGTTCTGTGTCACCCTATGTTATAACCGTTGCATGATGAATGCCATCCGACATAATTATCCAGCATTGATCCATTTCCTACAAGCTCGTTTCAAATTGATCTTCGCTTCGTTACTTTTCCGTTGCAACTGTTACGATTGCTACAAAACTGCTACTGTTACTTTTGCCACCGTTACCGCTACTTCCATAATACTTTGCTACTAAACACTTTCCTGCATATATTAAGTCTTTCAGGTGTGGTTGAATTGACAACTCAGCTGCTAATACTCAAGAATATTCTTTGACTCCCCTTGTGTCGAATCAATAAATTGGGGTTGAATACTCTACCCTCAAAAACGGTTGCGATCCCCTATACTTGTGGGCTATCAAGACCTTTTTCTGGCGCCATTGCTGGGGAGCATAGCTCTATTCTCTGAGTCACTTGGCAATTATATCTGTTGATCACTATGAGGAATTTGAAAGATCGAAGAACTAAGATTTTCCCTCAACTACGAGGGGAGGTAAGGAACTACCATCTAGCTCTGCACTTGATTCACCTTCTGTTTTGAGTAAACTTGCGACACCTACACCTGCTATTGATTTCGATAGGTCGCATGTTATTGATGATGCCATTTCTGCTATGCATGATGCTTATGATGATACTACTTATGTGCCTGATACTACTGTGCCACTTGGTGAATTTCTTGATGAACAACTTGCTAGGGTTAGAGAGAATGAAATTACTGAAACTGATGATATTATTGAAAATTATGATTATGATTCTCCCCTGGATATGAATTTCCTGTTGTTCCTGAGGGTTATGTTATGGATGAAGAAACTGCTAGAGACTTCTTTGCTTGTAATGATAGAGAGGATCTTAAGAAATTGTTAGTTAAGCTGAAAGAAAAATCCCTGAATGCTAGAATGAAATATGATCCCGCTTTTGCCACTTCACCTATCTTTGTTACTGATAAGGATTATGAATTCTCTGTCAATCCTGAGTTAATTACTTTGGTTGAATCTGATCCTTTCCATGGTTATGAATCTAAAACTGTTGTGGCATATCTTACTAAATTGAATGATATAGCCACCCTATTTTCTCATGAGGAAAAAATCCGCTACTACTATATCCTTAAATTATTTCCTTTCTCATTAAAGGGTGATGCTAAGATATGGTTTAATTCTCTTCCCTGGTTGTGTGCGTAGTCCCCAGGATATGATTTATTACTTCTCTGCTAAATATCTCCATGCTCATAAGAAACAAACTTATTTAAAGGAAATATTTAATTTTGTGCAAATTTAAGAAGAGAGTCTCCCACAATCTTGGGGGAGGCTTCTCCAATTACTTAATGCTTTGCCTGATCATCCTCTCAAAAAAGTGAAATACTTGATATCTATTATAATGGACTAACCGATGTTCCAGAGACGACCTGTATAGTTGTGCTGGTTGCGTTTTTAGGGAAAGAACTATTGAGCAACACTGGTGCACGTCGGTCCTAAATAAACGATTTTTAACCCCTTTCCGCGACGGCATTTGGAACCGTCGCCAAGTGAGTGTGGGCGATAGGGGGGTCCTTCCCACATGACCCGGAAACCGTCGAGGATATGTAGCAGTGATCCAGAAGCCTTCCAAAATGTAATCGTGTGCGATTCAACACACATTAAATTCTTTCGCATGTGTGGTATCAGTGATTAAGCGTTTCTAATGACGCAATGAAACCATACTGTCTGTCGTAGCAAACCGTTTGGGAAACTGTATGTAAGGCACACGGGCCGGCATATGAACTGTGTGCGATTTGTGCCCCATCGCACATGTGTTTTCTGCGTAACCCGTCTGCCATGCTAGACTACATCGCACATGTTTTCCAATAATTACCGTCTGCGATAATGTTCTATCACAAACGGTTCAGGTGCCCCTTCGCACACATTCAAGTGTTCCAGACCGTTTGTGATTTGTTAGGTATCACCGACGGTTGCCGCAAGAGTGACGTGTGCTTTTCGTTTGGGATCCCACACGTTTCCTGAAAAAGTTACGACTGGGATTGTATTTGGCATTGGGCACGGTTTACTCCCAGTTCTCGTGTGCGATAACGCGATATCACAAACGGTTCCGGAGAACCTACGCACACGTAGTAGCACTACAAATCATTTGTGATCTGCTGTGTATCACCGATGGTTCTGCTATGATTCGTATGCTTTCCGATGTGGATAGCACACACTCATTTAGTTGAACCGTGTGCGAAGCAATTGCCAGGTTAAAACAAAAATATCCCATTTTGAATCGGCACGCAAAAAGCAAATTCGCCACAATATTCAATTGAACAAATAAACAAAAATATCCCATTTTGAGTCGGCACACAAAAAGCAAATTCGCCACAATATTCGATTGAACAAATAGTGTCCACAGGAAGAACATTCATTAGATTTTGTAACAATTGCAATTGAACATATGGTAGCTAAATTCCAATGATTTGTCCACACATATATGCATTACATAATTAATCATAGTGTACATAATACGAAGACCTCATGAGATGGAAAACAATGGATCCATGCATTATATGTTTAGCGGCTAACTATTACTCAATGTTTCGGGAGAAGGCATGCTGAAATCTTCATTATCGCCAGTGGGATTGATGTAGTGATCTAGGAAGAAGTCGCTGATAAATCTCTGAACCATCAACAATTCACCAGCTGGGAGCGGTTCAGGGGTCCTCGGTTTTAAGATGAGCTGCAGTATTTGTAAGATTAGAATGTGCCATATGAGTGGAGTAGAAGATATTAATTAAGATAGACTTACTAGTACTAATTTGCGAGGATCGTCACAACTATCAGCAGATTTGCAGATGGAGATCATGTGTCTGCAAACATAGTATCCACAAAGGTTGGTCCCTGCTTCTTGCTGAGGACACTGAATTTTTTTGTACAAAAGTAGTCATGTATTTGTCCTGTTAGGAACAACCTAACCCATGTTAGATGTATTATTTTTTTCTTTGGACAAAATAGAAAGAGGTTTATTTAGAAGCTTGGACATTTGACTAGCGTAAGGAAAGGTATTTGCAGACTATTGGATAAATTTTCTGAAAATAACGGATTTCGGTGTGTTACCGGAGAAACGATCTCGTGCTGCATGGCTAGTTCCGTCTTGAACAGGTTCCCTGGTTTAGTTTTCCACAATGCGAGCACACTGCAAATGATGATGAATTTTGACAACATTAATTATTGAACGGATACGAATGCAAATTAATTTCAACATCATAGAATTCAATACCTATCCAAGAATTGCTGAACATGCATCAGATCCTGAGCGTTTGTTGACTCTCTGAGAGAATCGATGTAGTAAACTATGTTCTTGTTTGGAACAATGGATACCAATATCCAGTGATTGCTACATATTAACAAAGACATGAACTTACGAATGATGTCGAAATTTGAAAGACAATCACTATATGCGTGGTTGTTTACTTGACTTACCGTTCATGATATGGCCAAAGAAATGATTGTGCATGCTACGTGTTTTCGAAGATACGGAGGACCGTGTTAACGGCCCAGTCCCGTCGGTCCTTACCATCTAATGATGTGCCATTTGCTAATGCCGGATCTATGAAATACACACTCTTCCCTATTCTTCTCCGCGCGTTTAATCCCCTGAGAGGAATAAAATGCAGTTAGCTGTTTATCATTTACAGCTTTGTATGGAGAACTTGATCAGAGTTTGTTAAGTACTTACAAAATCCGGCATCTAACAAGTGTGGCATCGAGAACGTTGAAGTTGAAGAAGAGATGTAAGTCCTCGAAACTCACATTGATGGAACCAACATCATGTCGGAAATGATCTCTATTGTAGTGGACTAGCAAAGCATGATAACCTACTGACATTTGATCCATGGAATATTCATGTGACTCATGGCAACTGGAGCTGCACTCATCAAAGTATTCGCCAACAAGAAATGGCTGGCCATGGACGTAATTGTGTGCTTCAAGTACGTCTGGTTTCCTTTTAGCAAGCAACAATTATACTTCTTCATCATCCATGGCATCAGAAATAATATTACTCCCCGATTTGAACAAGCTGCTGTTAATTTGATTCTGGGCGATGAATGCTTTAAGTAAGAGGCAATCGTTCTCTTTTCTCTTCACTCTCCCGCTGCCCTTCCTCGTGGTCGTGGTTGTAGCCTTTTTGGCCACTTCCTTCTTGGTAATTGAAGCATTTCTAGCTGAACGTCTCGTTGCCTGCAAGGTAGACTGCCGAGCAGACGGTGAAGCTTGGACGGACTTCTTAGTAGAGGCATCAGACTGTTGACTATGCCAGACCGCCAAGCTGGCGGTGCTGTTGTGACGGACTGCTGGGCTGTAGGAGCAGAGGCATCAGACTGTTGACCATGCATTGAAGCTATGTCGGGTTTTTGCGCAGGTGGTGCCAACTTGTCGGTGTGCTGAGGAGGTCGTGCCAACGCGTTGGTTTACTGAGTAGGAAGTGCTGACGCATTGGTATGCTGATCACGCGCCTGCGGATCGACGGACTGATGAGCAGTCGGTTCTGGACCTACAGACTGCTTAGCAGGCGGTTCCGAAGCATCAGACTACATAGCAGTCTGTTCCACCAGGCTGGTCTACTGAGCATGTGCTGCAGCTGGGTCTCCCCCTGCTGCTTCAGCGGCCGGCATCTGAACCGGTGGTGCATCATCAGCAGTTGTAGGCCTTGCCACTGACTGCTTTGGAGCGGAGGATGACATGGCCTGTCTGCCACAAAGTCGGGCCGACTGATCATGGGTTGATGCATCAGCCCGTGAGAGCTACCGTGGCAAGGAGAGCGTCACCGGTTGAGGGGCAATAGTGGTTGCTCTTGGCGGGGCTTCAGAAATCTCATTGATGAATTCTATTTCCTTTCGTGGCCAATGTATGTGATGTAACAGTGTTTCTCCCAAGGTCCTTTGCTCATTGAAGTCTCCTAGGACATTCTTCAAGGCAAATTCATTGAATCCAGGCTTTACTTCAATCACGTAGCACTTCACACAACCCGGCTTCAATGGCACATTGTCCAAGAAGAGGCCATCTTCCAAGAAGGGTGGCCAAACCCAGGTTGTTGCACATTTTAATGTACCTTCATAATGTGTAAGCATGCCCTTCAGTCTGTCTTTCATTCTAGATAGATTAGATATAGCATCATCGCGAGCAGCTGCAGTCTCAGTGTCACTGGGGTCAGTTGATGCACAACTACTCTTGTGCAGTGTTGTTGCGCAATAAGCAGCATTATCCATGCCCGCCTCCCCTCCCATATGCTGGATATCTATTTGTGTTAGAGTTCTCTGCATCATCATTGACTCCTCAACATACTTTCGAACAGCCGGATAAATCTCCTTCTTCAACTTTTCAAACAATGCATACTGCTTCATTTCACTCCTCACTTTTTTCATGTTGAGCCTCTCTTCTTTGCTGAGTGTGAAAGCCCTCTTGTGTGGGACATTAACACCTATACCCCTTGCATGGCGAGGGGGCTCTTTTGTCTCCAGAGCAATGGACAGAATGTCACATGGCCCTGAGTTCCTATAGAACCTTCTAGGGATCTTGGAAGCCTCTACCATCACTTCATATAGTTTGGCGTCAAGTGCATTTTCAAAGTAATAAGTTCCATCATCACGCCTCTTTGCATGTTCCTGCAAGTAGTCTCTGGCACGTGATAACCCACAAGTATAGGGGATCGCAACAGTTTTTGAGTGTAGAGTATTCAACCCAAATTTATTGATTCGACACAAGGGAAGCCAAAGAATATTCTCAAGTATTAGCAGCTGAGTTGTCAATTCAACCACACCTGGAGACTTAATATCTGCAGCAAAGTATTTAGTAGCAAAATAATATGATAGTAGTGGTAATGATAGCAAAAGTAATGGTAGCAAAATTAATGTTTTTGGTATTTTGTAGTGATTGTAACAATAGCAACAGACAAGTAAATAAGCGAAGAACAATATATGGAAAGCTCGTAGGCAATGGATCGGTGATAGAGAATTATGGTGGATGTGGTTCATCATGTAACAGTCATAACCTAGGGTGACACAGAACTAGCTCCAATTCATCAATGTAATGTAGGCATGTATTCCGAATATAGTCATACGTGCTTATGGAAAAGAACTTGCATGAAATCTTTTGTCCTATCTTCCCGTGGCAGCGGGGTCCTAGCAGAAACTAAGGGATATTAAGGTCTCCTTTTAATAGAGTACCGGACCAAAGCATTAACACATAGTGAATACATGAACTCCTCAAACTAAGGTCATCACCGGAAGTGGTCCCGATTATTGTCACTTCGGAGTTGCCGGATCATAACACATAGTAGGTGACTATAGACTTGCAAGATAGGATCAAGAACTCACATATATTCATGAAAAAATAATAGGTTCAGATCTGAAATCATGGCACTCGGGCCCTAGTGACAAGCATTAAGCATAGCAAAGTCATAGCAACATCAATCTCAGAACATAGTGGATATTAGGGATCAAACCCTAACAAAAGTAACTCGATTACATGATAAATCTAATCCAACCCATCACCTTCCAGCAAGCATACGATGTAATTACTCACGTGACGAGCACGATGAAATTGGTGATGGAGGATGGTTGCTGATGACGATGGCGATGGATTCCCCTCTCCGGAGCCCTGAACGGACTCCAGATCAGCCCTCCCGAGAGAGTTTAGGGCTTGGCGGCGGCTCCGTATCATAAAATGTGATGAATCTTTCTCCTTCATTTTTTTTTCTCAGAACACGAATATATAGAGTTGGAGTTGAGGTCGGAGGAGCTCCCAGGGGCCCACGAGGTAGGGGGCACGCCCCCCACCCTCGTGGCTAGGGTGTGGGCCCCCTGGCCTTGATATTTTGCCAGTATTTTTTATTATTTCCAAAAATTAGCTCCGTGGAGTTTCAGGTCATTCTGAGAACTTTTGTTTCTGCACATAAATAGCACCATGGCAATTCTGCTGAAAACAGCGTCAGTCCGGGTTAGTTCCATTCAAATCATGCAAGTTAGAGTGCAAAACAAGGGAAAAGTTTTTGGAAAAGTAGATACGACGGAGACGTATCAACTCCCCCAAGCTTAAACCTTTGCTTGTCCTCAAGCAGTTCAGTTGACAAACTGAAAGTGATAAAGAAAAACTTTTACAAACTCTGTTTGCTCTTGTTGTTGTAAATATGTAAAGCCAGCATTCAAGTTTTCAGCAAAGATATAAACTAACCATATTCACAATAACGCCTAGGTCTCATGTTTACTCATATCAATGGCATAATCAACTAGCGAGCAATAATAATAAATCTCGGATGAAAACACTTTCTCAAAACAATCATAATATGGTATAACAAGTTGGTATCTCGCTAGCCCTTTCTGAGACCGCAAAACATAAATGCAGAGCACCTTTAAAGATCAAGGACTGACTAGACATTGTAATTAATGGTAAAAGAGATCCAGTCAAGTCATACTCAGTGTAGTGGTGCTCTCCAACTGGTGCTTTTTAATAAGAGGATGATGACTCGACATAAAAGTAAATAGATAGGCCCTTCGCAGAGGGAAACAGGGATTTGTAGAGGTGCCAGAGCTCGATTTTGAAATAGAAATGAATAATATTTTGAGCGGTATACTTTCATTGTCAACATAACAACCAAGAGATGGCAATATATTCCATGCTACACACATTATAGGCGGTTCCCAAACAGAATGGTAAAGTTTATACTCCCCCTCCACCAACAAGCATCAATCCATGGCTTGCTCGAAACAACGAGTGCCTCCAACTAACAAGAGTCCTAGGGGAGTTTTGTTTGCAATTATTTTGATTTGATTTGCATAAAGCATGGGACTGGGCATCCCGGTGACCAACCATTTTTCTCGCGAGTGAGGAGTCGAGTCCACTCCTCTTGAGAATAACCCGCCTAACATAGAAGATACAGACAACCCTAGTTGATACATGAGCTATTCGAGCAAACAAAACAGGATATTTATTTGAAGGTTTAGAGTTTGGCACATACAAATTTACTTGGAACGGCAGGTAGATACCGTATATAGGTAGGTATGGTGGACTCATATGGATCAACTTTGGGGTTTATGGGAGTGGATGCACAAGCAATATTCCCGCTTAGTACAGGTGAAGGTTAGAAAAAGACTAGGAAGCGACCAGCTAGAGAGCGACAACAGTCATGAAAGGCATTAAAATTAATCAACACCGAATGCAAGCATGAGTAGGATATAATGCACCATGAACATAAATATCGTAGAGGCTATGTTGATTTTGTTTCAACTACATGCGTGAACATGTGCCAAGTCAAGCCACTCGAATCGTTCAAAAGAGGATACCACCCTATCATACCACATCACAACCATTTTAATAGCATGTTGGCACGCAAGGTAAACCATTATAAGCTCCTAGCTAATTAAGCATGTCATAAGAAACTATAATCTCTAATTGTCAGTGCAAACATGTTTATTCATAGTAGGCTGAATCAGGAACGATGAACTAATCATATTTACAAAAACAAGAGAGGTCCAGTTCATACTAGCTTTTCTCATCTCAATAAGTTCATCATATAATCATGATAATTGCCTTTCACTTGCACGACCAAACGATGTGGATAATAATAATAGTGCACGTGCATTGGACTAAGCTGGAATCTACAAGCATTCAATAAACATGAGAAGACAAGGCAATATGGGCTCTTTTGTCAGATCAACAATAATGCATATAAGAGCCAACTCAAAAATTTAATCATGATCTTCTCCTATCAACCCTCAAAGAAAAGAGAAGAAATACAACTATTTACACGGGAAAGCTCCCAACAAGCAAAAAGAAGAACAGGAAATCTTTTTGGGTTTTCATTTTAATTACTACTACAAGCATAGAAATTAAAAGTAGCTAAAAGCTACAACTAATTTTTTTGGTTTTTCTTAAGGTTTATTAAACACACAGGAAGAAAGCATAAAAAGGAAATAAACTAGCATGGATATTACAATGAAAAAGTATGAGCACCGACATCTAGCAATGAGTGTGTGAACATGAATATAATGTCGGTGAGAAATACGTACTCCCCCAAGCTTAGGCTTTTGGCCTAAGTTGGTCTATGGCCACGGTTGGCCTGGTGGATATCCATAGTAATAGTTGGGGTCGTACTGCGAAGAAGAAGACTTTGATTGCCACTGGTTGGCAATCATCTCCAGATCCCACTGATAATTAGACTGTCGTGGAGGATCAACTTGTGGTTCCGACTCTGGCTCTGTGGCTGATGTAGGGTTACGGTAGGCGTGAATAGCCTCCAACGAAACAAGGTACTTGCCTACAGATTGATAACCCACAAGTATAGGGGATCGCAACAGCTTTCGAGGGTAGAGTATTAAACCCAAATTTATTGATTCGACACAAGGGGAGCCAAACAATATTCTCAAGTATTAGCAGCTGAGTTGTCAATTCAACCACACCTGGAAACTTAGTATCTGCAGCAATGTGTTTAGTAGCACAGTAATATGATAGTGGTGGTAGTAGCAACAAAAGTAAAGGCAGCAAAACTAATGTTTTTGGTATTTTGTAGTGATTGTAACAGTAGCAGCGGGAAAGTAAATAAGCGAGAACCAGTATACGGAAAACTCGTAGGCACCGGATCAGTGATGCATAATTATGCCGGATGCGGTTCATCATGTAACAGTCATAACATAGGGTGACACAGAACTAGCTCCAATTCATCAATATAATGTAGGCATGTATTCCGTATATAGTCATACATGCTTATGGAAAAGAACCTGCATGCCATCGTTTGTCCTACCCTCCCGTAGCAGCAGGGTCCTATTGGAAACTAAGGGATATTAAGGCATCCTTTTAATAGAGAACCAGAACAAAGCATTAGCACATAGTGAATACATGAACTCCTCAAACTAAGGTCATCACCAGGAGTGGTCCCGATTATTGTCACTTCGGGGTTGCCGGATCATAACACATAGTAGGTGACTATAGACTTGCAAGATAGGATCAAGAACTCACATATATTCATGAAAACATAATAGGTTCAGATCTGAAATCATGGCACTCGGGCCCTAGTGACAAGCATTAAACATAGCAAAGTCATAGAAACCTCAATCTTAGAACATAGTGGATACTAGGGATCAAACCCTAACAAAACTAACTCCATTACATGATAAATCTCACCCAACCCATCACCGTCCAGCAAGCCTACGATGGAATTACTCATGCACGGCGGTGAGCATCATGAAATTGGTGATGGAGGATGGTTGATGATAACGACGGCGACAAATCCCCCTCTCCGGAGCCCCGAACGGACTCCAGATCAGCCCTCTCGAGAGGTTTTAGGGCTTGGTGGTGGCTCCGTATCGTAAAACGCGATGATTTCTTCCCTCTGATTTTTTTCTCTCCGAAAGCAAATATATAGAGTTGGAGTTGGCGTCGGAGGGCATCCAAGGGGCCCACGAGGTAGGGGGCACGCCCCCCACCCTCGTGAGAAGGGTGTGGGCCCCCTGGTCTTCATCTTTGGCGAGGATTTTTTATTATTTTTTCTAAGATGTTCCGTGGAGTTTCAGGTCATTCCGAGAATATTTGTTTTCTGCACATAAAACAACATCATGGCAATTCTGCTGAAAACAACGTCAGTCCGGGTTAGTTCCATTCAAATCATACAAGTTAGAGTCCAAAACAAGGGCAAAAGTGTTTGGAAAAGTAGATATGACGGAGACGTATCACAGATAAATCAAACAAGGAAGGAGCAGGCAGGGTAATAGTCTCAGTATGATGTTTATCAAAGAACAATCTGTATTTGAGCTCATTTCCCCTATTCTTAACAATAAAATTGTGTGCTACCATACTCTTATTATCTAAATAAACAGGAGGTAACAATTTTTGGTCCTTCTCATAATGCCTTATAGGTATGTTAAAATGTGTAGCTAGGCGCGAGGCGAAGATGCCTCCAAAGACGGGGCCCTTAGTACGGTTAAGATTTAAACACTTTGCAATAATAGCACCCATGCTGAATGTATCATCACGAGATAAGGCGTGGCACAAAATAACAATATTAGGGGCACTCAGGTTTCCATAGTTTTTGCACCCAATTAAGCATCTACTAGCAAATATAGCAAAGTAACGTAGAACAGGAAAGTGTATGCTAGTAGTTCGTGCATCGGAAACCTTTCTTGTTTCCCCTACAGTGATTGTATAAATAAACCCATCCACATCGCTGTGATGTGGTTCCTCTATGATGCCCTCGAAAGGGATCAAACAAACCCGACAAAAATCACAAAGTGACATCTCCTTATGCTCATCATATAAATAAAACTCCACCGTAGGTGGTGAGCTCCTAGCATGGAAATGAAAGTTTTGCACAAAGATATTGGTGAGTAAGAGATATTGTTCGCGTTGGTCGTGGAGGAAGGCGGTGAGGCCTGCATTCTCAGCCAATTCATAGAAATCATCATAAATCCCGGCTGCTCTCAAGAAATCATCACAAGGCCATTCACACGGCCGAACCTCCGTGATGCGAGGCAGATTATATTTGGGCTTCTTTGCTTCTTCATTTTGCTTTTCCTTTGAGCTTCGGCTCGATGAGCCCCTCAAAAATCTCTTCATTATTTTCTGAAAAATTCTGAATTTTTTAGTAACTTCAAATAAAAGTAAACCAAACTAAACAAAATTGATAGCAACTACTCCTACAAGTTCCTAGAGCCTATATCATGCATCAAAACTACTTGGAACCACATAAATTTGACATGCAAGCTCAAGAACAGGGTCACCTAAGCAGCAAAAATATGCAATGAATAAAGCACTAGAACAAAAACTAATTGGACCATTGGAGGAGTCACATACCAAGGAACAATCCCGAAAGTAGTTTTGTGAGAGGTGCTTTGAGAAAGGAGATTGAAAGTCGCAGCAAAATGAGCTAGAACTCGTGCTTGAGCTGGATAATGGTGTTTGTGGGTGGAAGAAGGAGTGTGTGGGTGCAGGAATAAGTGGAGGAGGGCCACCGTGGGTCCACGAGGCAGGGGGCGCGCCCTCCACCCTCGTGGCCAGGTGGATGCCCCCCTGCCGTGTTCTTAGTGCCAAATATTCTCAAATATTCTAGAAAAAAATCATATTTAAATTTTAGGGAATTTGGAGAACTTTTATTTCGAGGTATTTTTATATTGCACGGATAATTCAGATAACGGACAAAAAATACTAATTTTACTTTATTTAATATAAATAACAGAAAGTAGAAAGAGGGTACAAAGAGTTGTGTTTTCTAAATTCATCCATCTCATGATCATAAAAAAGAATCCACTAACAAGGTTGATCAAGTCTTGTTAACAAACTCATTCCGAATAACATGGAATCGGAGAATTTTCGAATAACACTAGGTTACCTCAACGGGGATATGCACATCCCCAACAATAAGAATATCATATTTCTTCTTGACAATAGGTAGAGGAAATTCAAAACCTCCAAAAATAATCGATGGAATTTTTCCAATAGAATTGATACTATGGACTTGAGGTTGTTTCATCGGAAAGTGTATCGTATGCTCATTACCATTAACATGAAAAGTGACATTGCCTTTGGTGCAATCAATAACAGCCCCTGCAGTATTCAAAAAAGGCCTTCCAAGAATAATAGACATACTATTGTCCTCGGGAATATCAAGAATAACAAAGTCCGTTAAAATAGTAACGTTTGCAACCACAGCAGGCACATCCTCACAAATACCGACAGGTATAGCAGTTGATTTATCATCCATTTGCAAAGATATTTCAGTAAGTGTCAACTTATTCAAATCAAGTCTACGATATAAAGAGAGAGGCATAACACTAACACCGGCTCCAAGATCACATAAAGCAGTTTTAACATAGTTTCTTTTAATGGAGCATGGTATAGTGGGTACTCCTAGATCTCCAATTACTTTGTTATTCCACCTTTAAAAGTATAATTAGCAATCATGGTGCAAATTTCAGCTTCCGATATCTTTCTTTTATTAGTAACAATTTCTTTCATATACTTAGCATAAGGATTCATTTTGAGCATATCAGTTAATCGCATACGCAGAAAGATAGGTCTAATCATTTCAGCAAAGCGCTCAAAATCCTCATCATCTTTTTTCTTGGATGGTTTGGGAGGAAAAGACATGGGTTTTTGAACCCATGGTTCTCTTTCTTTACCATGTTTCCTAGCAAAAAAGTCTTTCTTATCATAACGTTGATTCTTTGATTGTGGGTTATCAAGATCAACAACAGGTTCAATTTCTATATCATTAGCATTACTAGCTTGAGCATCAACATGAACATTATCATTTACATTATCACTAGTTTCATGTTCATTACCAGATTGTGTTTCAGCATCAGAAATAGAAATATCATTTGGATTCTCAGGTGTGTCAATAACAGGTTCACTAGAAGCATTAAGTAATTGGAGAAGCATCGGTTGGTCCATTATTCTCAGGAGTTGGCTCAGGAAGTGTCTAATTATTTTCATTTGTCAACATATTATTCAATAGAATTTCAGCTTCATCCCGTGTTCTTTCCCTGAAAACAGAACCAGCACAACTATCCAGGTAATCTCTGGAAGCATCGGTTAGTCCATTATAAAAGATATCAAGTATTTCATTTTTCTTAAGAGGGTGATCAGGCAAAGCATTAAGTAATTGGAGAAGCCTCCCCCAAGCTTGTGGGAGACTCTCTTCTTCAATTTGCACAAAATTATATATATCCCTTAAGGCAGCTTGTTTCTTATGAGCAGGGAAATATTTACCAGAGAAGTAATAAATCATATCCTGGGGACTACGCACACAACCAGGATCAAGAGAATTAAACCATATCTTAGCATCACCCTTTAATGAGAACGGGAATATTTTAAGGATATAAAAGTAACGAGTTCTCTCATCATTAGTGAACAGAGTAGCTATATCATTTAATTTAGTAAGATGTTCACAACAGTTTCAGATTCATAGCCATAAAAAGGATCAGATTCAACCAAAGTAATTATATCAGGATCAATAGAGAATTCATAATCCTTATCAGTAACAAAGATAGGTGAAGTAGCATAAGCAGGATCATATTTCATTCTAGCATTCAGAGTTTTTTGTTTAAGCTTAGCTAATAATTTCTTAAGATCACTTCTATCATTGCAAGCAAGAAAGTCTCTTTTAGTTTCTTCATCCATAACATAGCCCTCAGGCACAACATGTAATTCATATTTATTAGGAGAGACTTCATAATCACTTTCATCAGTATTATTAGTTTCAATAATTTCATTCTCTCTAGCCCTAGCAAGTTGTTCATCAAGAAATTCACCAAGTGGCACAGTAGTATCAGGCATAGAAGTAGTTTCATCATAAGTATCATGCATAGCAAAAGTGGCATCATCAATAATATGCGACATATCAGAATCAATAGCAGAAGCAGGTTTAGGTGTTACAAGCTTACTCAAAACAGAAGGTGAATCAAGTGCAGAGCTAGATGGCAGTTCCTTACCTCCCCTCATAGTTGAGGGATAAATCTTGGTTTTGGATCTCTCAAGTTCTTCATAATGATAAGCAGATATAAATCCCAAGTGACTCAAAGAATAGAGCTATGCTCCCCGGCAACGGCGCCAGAAAATAGTCTTGATAACCCACAAGTATAGGGGATCGCAACAGTTTTTGAGGGTAGAGTATTCAACCCAAATTTATTGATTCGACACAAGGGGAGCCAAAGAATATTCTCAAGTATTAGCAGCTGAGTTGTCAATTCACCACACTTGGAAACTTAATATCTGCATCAAAGATTTAGTAGCAAAGTAATATGATAGTAGTGGTGACGATAGCAAAAGTAACGGTAGCAAAACTAATGTTTTTGGTATTTTGTAGTGATTGTAACAATAGCAACAGAAAAGTAAATAAGAGAAGAACAATATATGGAAAGCTCGTAGGCAATGGATCGGTGATAGAGAATTATGGCGGATGTGGTTCATCATGTAACAGTCATAACCTAGGGTGACACAGAACTAGCTCCAATTCATCAATGTAATGTAGGCATGCATTCCGAGTATAGTCATACATGCTTATAGAAAGGAACTTGCATGACATCTTTTGTCCTACCCTCCCGTGGCAGCGGGGTCCTAGCGGAAACTAAGGGATATTAAGGCCTCCTTTTAATAGAGTACCGGACCAAAGCATTAACACATAGTGAATACATGAACTCCTCAAACTACGATCATCACCGGAAGTGGTCCTGATTATTGTCAGTTCGGGGTTGCCGGATCATTACACATAGTAGGTGACTATAGACTTGCAAGATAGGATCAAGAACTCACATATATTCATGAAAACATAATAGGTTCAGATCTGAAATCATGGCACTTGGGCCCTAGTGACAAGCATTAAGCATAGCAAAGTCATAGCAACATCAATCTCAGAACATAGTGGATACTAGGGATCAAACCCTAACAAAACTAACTCGATTACATGATAAATCTCATCCAACCCATCACCGTCCAGCAAGCCTACTATGGAATTACTCACGCACAACGGTGAGCATCATGAAATTGGTGATGGAGGATGGTTGATGATGACGATGGCGACGAATTCCCCTCTCTGGAGCCCTGAACGGACTCCAGATCAGCCCTCCCGAGAGAGTTTAGGGCTTGGCGGCGGCTCCGTATCGTAAAACATGATGAATCTTTCTCCTTGATTTTTTCTCTCCGAACACGGATATATAGAGTTGGATTTGAGGTCGGAGGAGCTCCAGGGGGCCCATGAGGTAGGGCGCGCGCCCAGGGGGGCAGGCGCACCCCCACCCTCGTGGCTAGGGTGTGGGCCCCCTGGCCTTGATCTTTTGCCAGTATTTTTTATTATTTCAGAAAATACGCTCCGTGGAGTTTCAAGTCATTCCGAGAACTTTTGTTTCTGCACATGAATAACACCATGGCAATTCTGCTAAAAACAACATCAGTCCGGGTTAGTTCCATTGAAATCATGCAAGTTAGAGTCCAAAACAAGGGCAAAAGTGTTTGGAAAAGTAGATACGACTGAGACGTATCAGTGCGTTCACCCCTGATTTCACTAATGGCCGGATTCCCACCTGCCGCTACTGCTTCTTTGTCCTCCTGTTCCCATAACAGTTCCATGTCGTAGTATCGTGCCACACCCATACGGTGGGGTGTATGTTCTTCTTCTAAAGTTCTGATTGCTTGAAATTCTTCTCTGCAAACTCTGGTGTTGCCCTAACCCTTATGAATTCTGCCCAATGTGCCTTTGTAATTTGGGGGTATGCGGGGATTGGGTCCTTGCCTTCACTCAAGTACTTCTTGTACATCACGTGCTTCTAATTTCTCCAAGCATCCCTAGCCTTCTTCAGTGCAGCGTGTTCCACCTGCATTCTCCACTGCTCTGGAATGTTGAAGTGATCCATGATCTCCCGAACTATCTTCCGCCGTATTTCTGTGTCAGCCTTCCGAAACCCAGCAGATTAATGTTGAGCCTTGCCGATAACCGACAAGTATAGGGGATCGCAACAGTTTTCGAGGGTAGAGTATTCAACCCAAATTTATTTGTTCGACACAAGGGGAGCCAAAGAATATTCTCAAGTATTAGCAGCTGAGTTGTCAATTCAACCACACCTGGAAACTTAATATCTGCAGCAAGGTATTTAGGAGCAAAGTAATATGGTAGTGGTGGTAACGGTGGTAAAAGGTAACAGTAGCCAAAGTAATATTTTTGGTGTCTTATAGTGATTGTAACAGTAGCAGTGGAAAAGTAAATAAGCGAAGAACAATATATGAAAAGCTCGTAGGCAATGGATCAGTAATGGAGAATTATGCTGGAGTGATCGATCATGTAACAGTTATAAGCTAGGGTGACATAGAACTAGCTCCAGTTCATCAATATAATGCAGGCATGTATTCCAAATATAGTCATACGTGCTTATGGAAAAGAACTTGCATGTCATATTTTGTCCTACCCTCTCGTGGCAGCGGGGTCCTATTGGAAACTAAGGGATATTAAGGCCTCCTTTTAATAGAGTACTGGACCAAAGAACTAACACATAGTGAATACATGAACTCCTCAAACTACGGTCATCACCGGGAGTGGTCCCGATTATTGTCACTTCGGGGTTGCCGGATCATAACACATAGTAGGTGACTATAGACTTGCAAGATAGGATCAAGAACTCACATATATTGATGAAAACATAATAGGTTCAGATATGAAATCATGGCGCTCGGGCCCTAGTGACAAGCATTAAGCATAGCAAAGTCATAGCAACATCAATCTCAGAACATAGTGGATACTAGGGATCAAATCCTAACAAAACTAACTCGATTACATGATAAATCTCTTCCAACCCATCACCGTCCAGCAAACCTATGATGGAATTAGTCACGCACGGCGGTGAGCATCATGAAATTGGTGATGGAGGAAGGTTGATGATGACGATGGCGACGGATTCCCCTCTCCGAAACCCCGAACGGACTCCAGATCAGCCCTTCTGAGAGAGTTTAGAGCTTGGTGACGGCTTTGTATCGTAAAATGCGATGAATCCTTCTCTCTGATTTTTTCTCCCCGAAAGTGAATATATGGAGTCAAGGTTGAGGTCGGTGGAGCGTTAGGGGGCCCACGAGGCAGGGGTGCACCCAGGGGGTAGGGCGCACCCCCACCCTCGTGGACAGGTGGAGGCCCCCCTGATGTGGATTCTTGTTCCAGTATTTTTTATATATTCCAATATAATTCTCCGTTAATTTTCTAGTCATTCCGAGAACTTTTAATTCTGCACAAAAGTAACACCATGGCAATTCTGCTGAAAACAGCATCAGTCCGGGTTAGTTCCATTCAAATCATGCAAGTTAGAGTCCAAAACAAGGGCAAAAGTGTTTGGAAACGCAGATACGACGAAGACATATCAACTCCGCCAAGCTTAAACCTTTGCTTGTCCTCAAGCAATTCAGTTGATAAACTGAAAGTGATAAAGAAAAACTTTTACAAACTCTATTTGCTCTTGTTGTTGTAAATATGTAAAGCCAGCATTCAAGTTTTCAGCAAAGATTATGAACTAACCATATTCACAATAACATTTAGGTCTCATGTTTACTCATATCAATGGCATAATCAACTAGCGAGCAATAATAATAAATCTCGGATGACAACACTTTCTCAAAACAATCATGATATGATATAACAAGATGGTATCTCGCTAGCCCTTTCTGAGACCGCAAAACATAAATGCAGAGCACCTTTAAAGATCAAGGACTGACTAGACATTGTAATTCATGGTAAAAGAGATCCAATCAAGTCATACTCAATGTAAACTAACAATAATGAATGCAAATGACAACGGTGTTCTCCAACTGGTGCTTTTTAATAAGAGGATGATGACTCAACATAAAAGTAAATGGGTAGGCCCTTCACAGAGGGAGGCAGGGATTTGTAGAGGTGCCAGAGCTCGGTTTTGAAATAGATATGAACAATATTTTGAGCGGTATACTTTCATTGTGAACATAACAACCGAGAGATCTCGATATCTTCCATGCTAAACACATTATAGGCGGTTCCCAAACAGAATGGTAAAGTTTATACTCCCCCTCCACCAACAAGCATCAGTCCATGGCTTGCTCGAAACAACGAGTGCCTCCAACTAACAAGAGTCCCGGGGGAGTTTTGTTTGCAGTTATTTTGATTTGATTTGCATAAAGCATGGGACTGGGCATCTCGGTGACTAGCCACTTTCTCGTGAGTGAGGAGCGGAGTCCACTCCTCTTGAGAATAACCCGCCTAGCATGGAAGATACAGACAGCCCTACTTGATACATGAGCTATTCGAGCATACAAAATAGAATGTTTATTTGAAGGTTTAGAGTTTGGCACATACAAATTTACTCGGAACGGTAGGTAGATACCGTATATAGGTAGGTATGGTGGACTCATATGGAATAACTTTGGGGTTTATGGAATTGGATGCGCAAGCAGTATTCCCGCTTAGTACAAGTGAAGGCTAGCCAAAGACTGGGAAGCAACCAGCTAGAGAGCGACAACAATCATGAACATGCATTAAAATTAATCAACACCGAATGCAAGCATGAGTAGGATATAATGCACCATGAACATAAATATCATAGAGGCTATGTTGATTTGTTTCAACTACATGCATGAACATGTGCCAAGTCAAGCCACTCGAATCGTTCAAAAGAGGATACCACCCTATCATACTACATCACAACCATTTTAATAGCATGTTGGCACGCAAGGTAAACCTTTATAAGCTCCTAGCTAATTAAGCATGGCATAAGCAACTATAATCTCTAATTGTCATTGCAAACATGTTTATTCATAATAGGCTGAATCAGGAACGATGAACTAATCATATTTACAAAAAAAAGAGAGGTCGAGTTCATACCAGCTTTTCTCATCTCAATAAGTTCATTATATAATCATCGTTATTGCCTTTCACTTGCACGACCGAATAGTGTGGATAATAATAATAGTGCACGTGCAATGGACTAAGCTGGAATCTGCAAGCATTCAATTCAAGAGAGAAGACAAGGAAATATGGGCTCTTTGTTAGATCAACAATAATGCATATGAGAGCCTCTCAACATTTTCATTATGGTCTTCTCCTCTCGACCCCCAAAGAACAAGAAAATAAATAAAACTATTTACACGGGAAAGCTCCCAACAAGCAAAAGAAGAACGAGAAATCTTTTTGGGTTTTCTTTTTAATTACTACCACTACAGGCATGGAAAGTAAACTAGCTAAAAGCTACAACTATTTTTTTGTTTTTCTTAAGGTTTATTAAACACACAAGAAGAAAGCATAAAAAGGAAAATAAACTAGCATGGATGATGCAATGAAAAAGTATGAGCACCGACAACTAGCAATGAGTGTGTGAACATAAATGTAATGTCGGTGAGAAATACGTACTCCCCCAAGCTTAGGCTTTTGGCCTAAGTTGGTCTATGGCTACGGCTGGCCTGGTGGATAACCAAAGTTGTAGCTGGGGTCATACCGAGATGCAGCGGCAATTGCCTGATGAGCTGCAGCTTGGAGGCGAGCTGTCTCTGCCCTCCTCTCGTACTCGGTCGCCTCCTCCTTGGTTATAACATATCTCCCTTTTGCTTGAAAGTCAAAAAAAGTAGGAGTAGGGAGAGCGATGTGATAGGTGCATCGTCTGTCAAAGATTAGTCGATACAAGAGGAACTGATCGTTCCTCTCAACAAACTGATGACGGACCATAGCATCATAATCTAAATAAGCAGGACGCAACTCAATATCATATCCATGTATGGGTATCTCAAGAAAGTTATCTATATGAGTTGCATAAATTCCACCAAAGAAATCTCCATGAATACGATTATTATGCAACCTACATGCAACAATAGCCCCCAAGTTGTATTGGTTATCTCCTAAACAGTGCTCCTGAGAACGCTGAGATCAGGTACACACATGTGACATGCCTTAGACTTACCATTTATGCACCTACCTATAAAGAGAGCAAAATAATGTATAGCAGGAAAATGAATGCTCCCCATGGTAGCTTGTGTTATATCTCTAGATTCCCCCACAGTTATACTAGCATGAAAATCTCTAAACTCAGATTTGCGAGCCTCACTAGTGCTGCCCCATTGTGGAAGTTTGCAAGCGGTATTAAAATCCTCTAAGTACATAGTATAAGAATTTTCATAAAGATCAAATAGGTGTAGCGACCAAACCTCAAACGGTCCAATCTCTATGCTCCGGTGTCATCCCTGGATCAGTAATGCAGACACCACACAGTACTTGAAGGATTTATAGCAGAGTAGCAATCACACACTTATTACATCGAGTGTCTCCAGAGATAACTTATTACAATAAAAATGGCTTAAGGCCATCTAATAACGATAATAGCGGAAGGCTTGGAAGATAAGTGAGTCCATCAACTCCAACGGCATCACTGAGTATAGAACCACGACCTAAAACTCCTTAATCATCGTCTGAAAAGTCTGCAACATTAACGTTGCAGCCCAAAAATGGGTCAGCACATGGAATATGCTGGCAATGTAACACATAGAGAATAATGGAATTAAACAGCTATACTATATGCATATTTGGCTGGTGGAAAGCTCTATGGTTACAGTTTTGCGTAAAGCCAATTTTTCCCTACTGCAAAGGAATAAATTTATTTAACTATTATGGTGGTTGTTAAACATTGAGAATGGTTGACAGCATTCTCAATCCCAATTAAACATCATCATTAAACAAACCCAACAAAATTAATCTTTAGAGTAACATGTTGAGATTCACATGATAATCCAGGTACTAGATACTCAAGATGTCCATAACCGGGGACACGGCTAACCATGATTAGTTTATACACTCTGCAGAGGTTTGCACACTTTTCCCCACAAGACTCAATTGCCTCCGTTTGGTTTCTCGCACTACACGGTGTTTGAGAAACGGATGACCGAGAAATAGTCTTTCAGAAGCGCTAGCACCCACTACTAGGGAAAACCTTATACATAGAATCTTAGCAGCAGCGCGACATAAAAACAGGCGCTGCTGCTAAGTAGTAGCAGCGCGGCTACGGAAAGCTCTCTACTGGTGCAAACTTAGCAGTAGCGCGTGACGCTTAAACCGCGCTGCTACAAAAATCCACCGACAGTACACAACGACATAAGTTTACCATTAGCGCGGCGCCAGGGAGCGCGCTGCTGCTAATGCCATAGTAGAAGCGCGCTTTTTTGTCACCTCGTTGCTGCTAATTTTGAAATTGTGCACAGGGTTGGCCTGTTTAGCAGTAGCGTGTGACAGGAAAGCGGATTGTTGCTACGCTCTTAGCAGCAGCGCACTTTCTCTCCCGCGCTACTGCTAAGACGCAGCACCCACCACCTTTTCCACCTCCCTTCCCCATCTCCTCTCCTCCCTTTCCCCTACCTCCCACATCCTCCCTCTCTCACTCTTCTTCTTCCTCAATACTTCTTACTCTCCCTCTTCTACCTACCTTTCTCTCTATTAATTACTCCTAGCTATAACTACACCACCTCCATTAATTCATCTCCTTTCTCTTTTTCCTTTCCCCTCCAATAGTTGAAGTTGTCTCCTCCCAAATTAGCTAGCTAGGTAGATGTAGCATTTAGTTAAGTGACCTATTTGCCCCCTAACTAGATCTTTCTTTGTCAAGAAAAGCTTTGTGCACTTTTGACCTCCCTACATCATCATCTCCACCATGTGCTCGATCTCGAGATAGAGGTGTGATTAATATTTCATGCTTTTGCAAAATGGAAATATATGTTCCTATTTTGTATACACACTTAATTAGCCATTATTATGCATGGGTCCAATGATGTCATATATATATATGTTCCTATTTTGTATACACACTTAGCCATTATTATGCAAGGGTCCAATGATGTAATATATATGTTCCTATTATGCTGAGGACAAGAAAAAAGGGAAACTGGTTATAGCAGTAGCGCTTTAGTGAAAAAGAGCTACAGCTAGTCAAGGTAGCAGTAGCGATTTCTGCAGAAAATTGCTATAGCTGCTCGTAATAGTAGTAGCGCGTTTCATGTAAACGCGCTACTGCTACGTCCACTTAACCCAAAATTCTCCCTCTCCCTGCTTCATCCCGCCTCTTTTCCCCCAAATCCCCACTCTCTCTTCCCCGGCCCCGTCGCACCGCCGCGCCTGCCCCCGACCCCGGCATGCTCGCCCCCGACCCCGCCGCCCCCGACCCCGCCGCGCCCGACCCCGGCGCGCTCGCCCCCGACCCCGCCGCCCCCGACCCAGGCGTGCTCGCCCCCGGCGCCGGCGCTCGCCCCCGACCCGTCGGCCCTCGCCTCCCTCCTCTGCTTCCTCCCCTCCCAACCTCGGCCGTCGTCGGGCCTGCCTCCTCGCCCTGCACCCTCTGTAAACCACCCCCCTCTCTCTCTCTGCTAGCTAGGGTTAATTTACTTAGGTTTTAGTTATGTTAATTAGGTTATCTATTTAGTTATGAATTTAGATAGGTTTCAAAATTTGCTGAATTTATATGCAAATTTGAACTGGACATGTGATATGTGGATATGTCATGTTTTGGACATGTCATGTTTTGGTAAATGATCCGAGTTGCCTATGTTACGCCGGAATGTTGATTCATTTCTGTTCCGGTGAATTTCAGGCGCTCGATATGTCCATTTTTTTAGCAAAGGTCATGCCGAAATTTCCCATGAATAAAGGCATGATTTGTGCTACATAGTTGGCATATCGAGTGCTGGCACATAGATTTCTTTTTTATCTCATTTCTCATTTATTCATACTTTTAGAAATAAATGAGGACACTTAATCATAGGAAACATGTCGAACAACGAAGAAATTGGGCCTTCTGACCAAGATGTAGACGAGATGGATTATGAGGGTGAATAAGACTACCTCGACTTTTTGACTGCTAAGCAAGGTTTGCAGGTCCGCCTCGATGATGGTACTGACGCCGACACCGACACCGACGACGCCGGCACCGATGGCGGCGCCGAGACCGGTGGGGAAGGTACCACCGGGGAAGATACCGGCGCCGATGCCGGTACCGAAAAGAGGCATAAGAAGCAGAGGATACGAAAACCTAACAAACTAGGGATTGGACGACTTGTGATCACAAAGATGGTACCTGGCAAGTTTGAGCCGTTAGAGCCGGGAGAACCTCGCAAGTGCTATGGGAACCAAGTAGGATGCATCCTACGGGAATGCGCGAGCATCAATGACGATGACTTAAGGAGTAAAGAACATTTGACGCAGTTGCTCCTAACGAAGTTGCACAAGAGATTCAAGTTCCCCGATTGGGATGATAACATAGAACAACCGTGGGATGATCCGAAGATGAAAAAGATTAACAATAACGCCATGGGCATGTTCAGCAATGATTTGGCCTCCTGGAAATCGAGGGTGAAACAAGCTATTGAGGCTGAGGAACCCCTGTCCAAGATTCTGGAGGAAAATCCGACACTTACGGAAGAGGAGTTCGAAAAGTTCAAGGACACTTGCGCTACCGAGGACGCCAAGGCTAAGGCTGCAAAATTCAAGAGCCTTCAGCAAAGGAACACGGGGAAGCATCGCCTCGGAAGCCGTGGCTACCTCTGTAAAAGGCCCATATGGGATAAGGAGGATGCGGAACATGAAGCCGCGGGTCTCCCAGACCCCTTCGTGAAGTTCACCAACCCCTTGGAGCATGACTTCATTAGGGCCCGCTACAAGTGGGACAAGGAGAAAAAGGTTTTTTACACGGACAAGATCACGAGGAAATTGATTAGACTACTGGAGAAGCAACACCAGCTTGCAGCCGAAAACCCTACTTCTCCGATGAGGCCCAAGTGGGACACCCCTCTCAACCGGGCCTTGAACGAACTTAAGGGACTCCCTTTGGGCCAGCGACCGCAATATGGTCGTGTGCACGGTGCTGGATATGGCGCCACGTGGAAGGTGTTTTACAACGAGGGCCCGGAGGCCAAGAAGCAGAAAAAGAAGTTTAGTCAGGCGGACATCGACATGAAGGTGAAGCTTGCGGTCGAGAAAAAAGCAGCTGAGGACGCGAAAAAAGCAGCCGAGGACAAATATGAGTTGTTACAGTAGGCAGTCAATGCAGCTGTAACTGCCTGCAGAAATGATTTCGCTACTAACTTGGTTCCAGTTATCATCAACTGGACGAAGGAAAATCCAGACAAGATGGTACATGATTTCCCGTTGCCCAGTTTCAACGGGAGCCGGCCGAGAGCACACCAATAACCACACATCAATAAGCATGTGCGGAGACCACCACCCCGCCTATGCAATTACCAGCTCCTGTAGTGCCGGGTGAGAGCGGCGGACGACATGATGAAGGGGGTGCAATAGTGCTGGCTGATGTAATTTGTCCTGTAGAACAGAGAATGGATGATGAGACGGAGGTCGACCCTATGGATTTCCTCAATACAAACGCATATGACTGTGACATAGAATTGATGAGTCAACCATATGACGAATCGGGCTATCAGCTTGCTAATGAGGATATGGATGATATGCCCGGGCAGGAAGGTCGTAGCAGGGATTGCAAAAAGTCTCTCTTCATGAAATCCTCACAGGACACGCCTGAAGATGCCGCCTCAACACAGGCTCAACTATCCCAGCGTGAGGGTCGTACTGTACTTAGCCCGGGAACACTGGGGTAGGGGTTAAGGAAGGGTCTAGAAGGTGTGCCCAAGAAAAAGGAGAGAAAGAGATCGGGGAAGATAGCTGCCTCCAAACAAGCCAGAGCACATAGCAGCCAAACATGCATTCTAAAGAGCGCGTACCCGTGAAAGGTGCGGCCATGTTCCATCTCACGGGCGAGCCGATGCTACCGCCGAAACCGCTGGAGGCACTATCAGGGGATCTCAGGAGACTGCACGACCATGTGTCGTCGACTGAGAAAAGCCTACTAGCCTCAAAGGATCCAGGATATCTGACATACGCGGCTCGTGTGCCTGAGGGGAAGTGCTACGTCGAGACACGGCCCGCGGAGGTGTTCTTCCTGCGGTTTGACCATATCTTTGATATGTTTCTGACAAGGCAGCTCGATCTTACAATCGTCCGCCTTTTTGCACTACATATGAGCTCTGTCATGAACAGTGAAGAAGTCCTGCAAATATGTGTGGCGGGTCTGTACTACAAGCACGAGTCTTTCTTGAGTCTCGGCGACTTTGAGCGTGAAACTTCTAGGGACTACCTCCAAAACTTCATGGTACAGAATAAGGACCGGGAAATTGTCCTCGTGCCTTATCATCCAAAGTAAGTCAGTTTCGAACAACCCTTTCATACATTTCAATCATTCCTTCTCTCTCTATGGGGAATAATTTGAGGTGTCTTTTCCCCGCAGCAACGGGCGCGCCGTCCTTATCATTCTTTATCCGCAAGTCTCCCACGCCGTGTATTTTGACCTTCCAGAGACTACGAGAAAAAAGACTACACCCACATAATGAATATTCTAGATGATGCTCTCCAAGGCTTCAGCTTTAGAGGTGGCCACATGCAGATCAGGAAACAAAGGAACAAGAAGATGGGTTCGCACATAAAACTAACTTCTCCTGCATCCAAGTCCCAAAACCAAGCAAGAAGGATGGATTGTACATCCTCCATCTCATGATTCAGTTCAACACGGATCACCAAAAGCTTCGCATGAGAAGCAGAAATGATGATCATATCCACAAGTGGCTAGAATCTCATGGAGAAGCGGATTATAAACTTAGAGATGACTTCTTTCGCATCCAAAGCGACATTGCGATGGTCATCATGAAAGAAGTCGTCGATGAGAAGGGGATGTTCCACCACGACCCTATATCGCGAGCTGCCGTCCGAACTCGCATAGGCATGCAACGTATAGACCTCACGCCGTTCAAGAAGCTAGGGTCCATCCTCGATGATATGGAAGGATGGAACTTCTAGTGATTTATGATGCCGATGATGATGATATGTGTCGGTTGAACTTGTATACTATTTGTAGCAATGCAACTTTGTGATGTCCATGATCCCTGCCGAACTTGCATAACGCTACTTTGTTAGTTTGCGTACGATGACCTGCATACCTCTAGTTAATTAATTTGCGTACTGTATGTTGCATCTAGTTGCTAACCCTTTCTTTTTCGGTGTTCTCTAGTATACTTTGTTGCACATATATGATTGTACATCCTCTTCATGAACATGCATCTCTAACAGGTACCTAGTTTCTTGATGGCGAGATGGAACTTCTATGTCGTGTACAAAGGGAAGGTTCCGGGGGTGTACAACAAGTGGCATGAGTGTCAGACGCAAGTGAATGGGTTCTCGGACGCCAGCCATAAAGGCTTCAAAAGCAGACAAGAAGGAGAAGCTAGTTACTTGAGGTTCACGCTAGCACGAGAGAGGACTCGTAACTGCCAACTCATGTACTGCATAGTTCCGCTCTCACTCATAGTGATAGCTCTTCTCGCGTATACCTTTGTTTAGATGGATGACGTTGTAGTTGCAAGTATTCGAGACTTGCATGTATCGCTATTTTCGAGATGATGACAAGATACCACTTTGTGTTGGATGATGATTATGACGAGACTATTTGTATGTATATGCTATGATTACATTTGTGGTCTCGCAGGCATTTGTATGTGTATCATGATGACATTTGTATGTGCTAAAGATTCTTCTATAAAGCATATTCAAATACAAAACAAATATGCCGAAAAAAAACAAAAAACAACTAAAATTAGCAGTAGCGAGTGGAGAAAAGTTAGCAGCAGCGTGGTTGTAGCAGTAGCGCGCAGAGGGGAAGCGCGCTATAGCTATTAGTAGCAGCAAGGTTCCTTTAAGTGCGCTGCTGCAACCCTTGTGTAGTAGTAGCGCGGGTGGACCAGCGCTACTACTATACGTTAGCTGTAGCGCCTTATTAGTAGAGCCGGCCCCCGCGCTACTAAAAGGCCAAAAACCCGCGCTGCTGCTAGGCTTTTCCCTAGTAGTGACCTTACGATGGGTAGACCGTACCACCTACATCCCCTACATCTGCTAGTCTACCACTGTAGGAGTTCGCATGAGTTAGTCAACTATGCTAGAGCCCATAATAGCTTGTGGCTGCACACGGAAATTTCTAGCATGAATAATCTCATGATCCCTTTGAGCCTGGGTGGCGGCCCAAAAGAAAACAGACAATCTTGGAATACCCAGGTGCCTCAATCCACCCAGATGTGTGTTTAGGTTGCCACCTTAAGTAAACCATTAATTAACAAAGCTCACATCTGTCATGGATACACTCACCCAATCTACGTCTACTAGCATAGCATAGCAATAATAAGCAAACGTAGAAGTAACTCCCAAAGGTTTGATAATTAGACAAGTAATAGGTACTACCACAACTACTTCCCAAACCCACAATTTAATTAGATCCTAATCATGCAATGTGTAAGGATTGATCTAATGCATTAAAACTGGTTAGTAGGAGGTATGATCAAAGTGTTACTTGCCTTGCTGATGATCCGGGAAACCTAGCGATTCGAAGTAACAGGCGGCGCACTCCGGGTACTCTATCACAAACAAACAAGCATGCAATAAGTACTCAACTAATGCACAGGTAAAACTCAAATAAGAGATTTAACCAAAAAGTTCAACTTAAGAACTCCGGTTGGCAAAAAGAATCGATTCGAACGAAGCAACGAAAGACAAACGGCAAAAGAAACAGGCTTCGTTTACTATTCTAGATCTAAGGAAATTTTTACAAAAGCAGAAACTTGTTTAAGTTGGTTAAACGGAAAGAGGGTTTCGAGACGAAACTCCAGGTGCTTGAATCGCCTGATTCCGATAAACGAGCGAAAAGATAAACTAAAACAAAAATCAGATCAGAAACCGTGATCAGAAAATCGCGGATTTAATCGGAGAAAAAGAAAAACGACGAACAGTTTAACGAACGAATGTTTGTTAACTGAATCTAAACGAAGAACGCGTTCATTAAAACGAATGAACGAGCGAACGCTCGCTAATTAGCCTAAACCGGAAAAAACCGATCTAAAGAAAAAACGAAACAAAAAAAGACCGACGAAAACCGAACGGTTTTTCCGGGAAAACCGGCGGCGGGTCGGCGGTCGCGGCTCCGGTGAGGCGGCGGGGTCCGGCGGGGCAGCGGCGGTGTCGGGCGCGGGCGGCGGCGTCGGGCGCGGGCGGCTAGGGTGCGGCGGCGACGGGCGGCAGCGACGGGCGGCGTCGGGCGCGGGCGGCTAGGGTTTTGGCCCGGGGTGGGCCGGCGGCTTATAAAAGCTGGGTCCGGGGGAGTTCGGGTCTAGCACGGCCCGTAGGTCGGTTCGGACGTTTTTTTTTAAAAACTTACGCTCGGAAAAAAAACAAAAGGACTACTAAACGGACTCCAAAAATCCCGAAATAAAATTTCCCCGCTTCTAAAATCAAGCCGCACAGGATGAACAATTATTTGGGGCCTAAATGCAATATTAAAAAACACGCATTTTTTCCTAAATTCAAATAAAATAGCAAATAAAACCAAATAAAATCTTATTTGATTTTTTATTAAATCCTCAATATTTCTTTATTTTGGGAAAGCCATTTTATTCCCTCTCTCATATTTTTGTAATAGAAATAATTGAAGATAAAATAAATAAAATCAAATGATCCTATTTTCAAAATTTGAGAAAACTCAAATATGAAAATAACGAAATCCCCAACTCTCTCCGAGGGCCCTTGAGTTACGAAAAATTTCTAGGATCAACCAAAAATGCAATAAATATGATATGCAATGATGATCTAGTGTTTAACATTCCAAATTGAAAATTTGGGATGTTACAAACCTACCCCCCTTAAGATAAATCTCGCCCTCGAGATTCGGGTTGGCTAGAAAATAGGTGAGGGTGGTCCTTCAGCAAATCTTCCTCTCATTCCCAGGTGGCTTCATCCTCCGTGTGGTGGCTCCACTGAACCTTGCAAAACCTGATAACCTTGCTGCGGGTGACTCGACTGGCATACTCTAGAATCTTAACTGGTTTCTCCTCATAAGTCAAATCACTGTCCAACTGAATTGCTTCCAGTGGTACCATATCTCTCAGCGGTATGTCGGCCATCTTTGCGTGGCACTTCTTCAACTAGGATACATGGAACACGCCGTGAACTCCTGACAATCCTTTGGGCAATTCCAACTTATAGGCAACTTCTCCCATATACTCCAAAACTTGGTATGGGCATACAAAACGTGGTGCTGACTTTCCCTTAACTCCAAAGCGCTTAACTCCTCGAAGTGGTGATACTCGAAGATAGACTCGGTCTCCGACTTTGTAAACTGTCTCCTTGCGTTTAGAATCTGCATAACTCTTCTGCCTGGATTGAGCTGCCTTCAGCGTGTCGCGAATTAATGTCACTTTCTGTTCAGACTCCTTTATCAGATCCGGTCCAAACGACTGGCGATCTCCAACTTCATCCCAGGACAATGGGGTCCTGCACCTCCTTTCAGTACAAGGCTTCGAAAGGGGCCATCTTCAAACTGGATTGATAGCTGTTGTTGTAAGAGAACTCTGCATATGGAAAATTCTCATCCCAACTAGATCCATAATCTAGCGCACAAGCTCTTAGCATATCCTCCAAAATCTGATTTACTCTCTCGGTTTGTCCATCTGTCTGCGGGTGGAAAGATGTGCTAAACTCCAGTCTGGTTCCCAAAGTCTCATGCAACTGATTCCAGAACTTTGAGGTAAACTAGGTTCCTCTATCCGATACAATGCTCCTTGGAACTCCATGCAGACATACGATCCTGGTCATGTATATCTTTGCCAACTTTGCACTGGTATAGGTAGTCTTCACTGGAATGAAATGAGCTACCTTTGTCAAATGATCGACTACAACCCATATCGAGTCATAGCCTGAACGTGTTCTGGGCAATCCTGTGATGAAATCCATGCCTAGCTTATCCCACTTCCATTCGGGTATCAACAATGGTTGTGGCAATCCTGTTGGCTTCTGATGCTCTGCCTTCACTCTCTGACATACATCACAAACTGCTACATATTCCGCAACATCCTTCTTCATTCCGGTTCACCAGAAAATATCCTTCAAATCCAAATACATCTTGGTATTTCCTGGGTGAATCGAGTATGGTGAGTCATGGGCCTCTTGCAGAATTAGCTTCCTAATCTCCGGATCATTTGGTACATAGACACGGTCTTCAAACCATAAGGTATCGTGCTCATCCTCATGAAATCCCTTAGCTTTTCCTTTGTTCATTTTCTCCTTAATGGAAGCAATTTCCTTGTCAGTCCTTTGAGCTTCTCTGATCTTATCCATTAAAGTAGACTGAATCTCCAATGCTGCTACATAGCCTCTTGGAACTATTTCCAAACATAGCTCTCGAAGATTTTCGGCTAACTCCCCTGGTAAATCTCCCGTCATTAGGGTGTTGACATGGCTCTTACGGCTTAATGCGTCAGCTACTACGTTAGCCTTTCCGGGGTGATAATGCAATTTCATATCATAATCCTTGATGAGCTCCAACCATCTCCTTTGTCTGAGGTTCAACTCCTTCTGTGTGAAAACATACTTCAAACTCTTGTGATCCGTGTACACCTCGCAATGGTTTCCAATCAGAAAATGTCTCCAAGTCTTCAATGCATGCACTACGGCTGCTAACTCCAAATCATGCGTGGCATAATTCAACTCATGAGGCTTAAGCTGTCGTGAGGCATATGAAACAACTCTGCCTTCCTGCATAAGCACTGCTCCAAGTCCTCGTCGTGAAGCGTCGCAATACACCTCATAATCCTTGGTCTGGTCCGGTAAAATCAACACGGGTGAGGTAACCAAACGTTTCTTCAACTCCTGAAAACTAGCCTCACATTCCTCCGTCCATATGAACTTGGTATCCTTCTTCAAGAACTCAGTCATAGGCTTCACAATCTTTGAGAAATTCTCAATAAACCTCCGGTAGTATCCTGCGAGTCCAAGAAAACTCCGGATCTCTCCCACGGTGGTTGGTGCTTCCCACTTGGTCACGGTATCAACTTTAGTGGGATCTACTGCTATACCTTCTCCGGATATAACGTGTCCGAGAAATCCAACTTCCTTCAACCAAAACTCACATTTGCTAAATTTGGCATATAATTGATGTTCTCTGAGCTTTCCAAGAACCAAACACAAATGCTCCTTATGCTCCTCTTCATTCTTTGAGTAAACCAGGATATCATCAATGAACACTACGACGAACTTATCCAAGAACTCCATAAACACCTCTTTCATCATGTTCATAAAATATGCAGGTGCGTTAGTCAGACCAAATGACATAACGGTATACTCGTACAGCCCATACCTGGTGGTAAAAGCCGTCTTGGGTATATCCTATTCCCAATCTTCAACTAGTGGTATCCTGATCGCAGATCGATCTTGGAAAATACCTTAGCTCCTTGCAATCGATCAAACAGATCATTGATCATCGGTAGTGGGTACTTGTTCTTGATGGTTACTTCATTCAATCCTCGATAATCAACAACCATCCTTAACGATCCATCCTTCTTCTCCACTAGAAGTACTGGCGATCCCCAAGGCGAAGAACTTGGGCGAATATATCCTTTATCCAGTAACTCCTTAATTTGCTTCTTAATTTCCACCAAATCCTTTGCAGGCATCCTATATGGTCTCTTTGATATTGGCCCTGTGCCTGGCAAAAGCTCAATCAAAAACTCAATATCTCTATCCGGTGGCATGCCTGGCAACTCTTCTGGAAATACTTCGGGGAAATCCTTCACTACTGGTACTTCCTCCTGCACAACTCCTGTTAAACAATTTGCTTGAGTCCTCTTTGGCACATGTCGGGATACATACTTGATTCTTCTCCCTTCTGGGGTGGTAAGTGAAATTGACTTACTGGCACATTCAATATTCCCTTCATACTTTGATAACCAATCCATGCCTAATATCACATCCAATCCTTGGGATTCCAATACTATTAGGTCGAGGGAAAAACATAGTTACCAATCCTTAATGGTAACCGATCACACCATAGACTAGCCATATGTTCTGCTCTAGGTGAGGTTACTAACATGGGTGACCTAAGGGCTTGGGTTGGCAGTTTATACATATCCACAAATCCCCTTGATATGTATGAATGCAATGCACCAGTATCAAAAAGAACGAGTGCAGTAAATGACTTAACCAAAAACTTACCGATTACTGCATCCGGCTGATCTTCAACCTCCTCCACGTTAACGTGGTTCACCTATCCCCTGTTGAAAGGGTTCGGCTTCTTCCCAGAGCTTCCATTGCCATTTCCATTCTGGGATTTAGGACATTCATTGGCATAATGTCCGGTCTTCTGGCACTTAAAGCAAGTGACTTGGCTCGGGTCTTTCTTGGCTAGGGTTGATGGGTTGGTGCGGTTCTGGCCATTGCTTCCTCCATTCCCATTACCATTCCTGGGGCCATTGTGATTGTGCGAACTACCTCCTCCATGGGTATGCTGAAAATGTCCTCCCGACCTAGGGGTAAATCGTGGCTTCTGCTGAGCTCCTGAATTGTACTTTCCTTGTGCATACTTCCTCTTGCGATTCTCGATTTGCTGCTGCTTCCCTTCAATCATAAGAGCACGATCTACCAACTCCTGGTAGTTGTTGAAGGTTGCTACCATCAACTGCATGCTCAACTCATCATTCAGTCCTTCCAGAAACTTTCTCCTGCTTAGCTGCATCCGTAGCAACGTCATCTGGGGCATAACATGCTAGCTTACTAAAGTCCTCCACATACTGGCCAACTGTCCGTCCTCCTTGGCACAAGTTGCGAAACTCTCGCTTCTTCATGGCCATAGCTCCTGCTGAAACATGGGCAGTACGAAAAGCCTGCTGAAACTGGTCCCATGTGATAGTATCGACAGGGAAAGTGGTTGTGAAATTCTCCCACCATGATGCTGCGGGTCCTTCAAGCTGATGTGCGGCAAACTTCACCTTCTCCGCATCAGTGCATCCTGCTGTGGTCAACTCTCTAGCTGTCTTGCGGAGCCAATCATCTGCTACTATCGGCTCGGTGCTACTGGAAAACACCCGCAGATTCAGCCTAAGAAAACGGGCTAAGTGATCAACAGGTGGTGGTGGTGATGGTGGGTTGTTGTTGTTGTTGTTCCCCTGATTCTGATTCTGGACTAGTAACTGCATCAATGTGTTCTGCTGCTGGATCAACTGAGTGAGCTCCGGTGGGAAGGTAAATTCGGGGTCACGTCTTGGAGGCATCTGAGGGTTTAGAAAAGATGAGATTTAAGAATAGAGGGGGTCTATAGAGAAACACTACCCATATGCACATGAGGCAAAAGCAAACAATTCACTTCATTCAATCAACCAAACAAGGGCATACAATCAATCTAACTATCGCAAAAGTGCTCGGGCTACTATATTTACACGGTGGACTACTACTACTGTTGGGGTGGTCTACTAGAAATATTCTTCGGTTGCAGACTCCATGATATCTGCTCCAGCTTCATCAACATAGTCATCATCGCTATCATCTGGATCCGAGTCGGTGTCGTCGATGATGATGTAGTCTTCCGGGCAAGTCTCCTTGGGTTCTTTGTCTTCTTCTACCGATGTAGGGTCTCCCATGAATATTCCAATCTTCTTGATCAGATCGTCATTCTTTTCCACTAATACTTCAATTTCTTCTTCAAAATCTTCACGTGTAGCCTTGAGTTCTTCCTCCAGTTCCTTGATTCTTGTCCTTGCCTTCTTCAGGTCTATCATGTCGGCGCACATCTGGTTCTCCTGACGTCGAATGTGCTGGTTTAACTCCTGGATAAAAGCTGCAATTGATCTATCCTTCCTGGTGCTGATCATCTCCCAGTGCTCATCTCGGCGCCCACAAATCTGGTAGATAGTATCCTTGAGATCATTGCGGTAGACTTCTCCAATGCGTCCCATGGCGATGTGAGCTGCCATGCTCTTTCCTAGACTCCAGGTTGGTGCATCGAAAGAAAACTCTATGGGCTCAGTGACTGGCATGAACGTCCTTCCTGGAACTTGAACTTGAATCATCCAGCGCTCTTCTTCAGGTAAGGTGGCGTTGTAGGTTCCGGTGAAGCTTGGTACTCCTATGTTCAGGTATCTAGTGACTTCCTTCAAGTGACGTCCAAAGGGTGTATCTTCATCCGGTTGAGTGAACTTGTTCCTTGCATCCGCCATCCTAAAAGAGTAGAAAAGATGAGAGGTCAGAAGAGAAGAGAGTGAGTAGTGATCTAGGTCTTTAGCTTAGTGGTCGTGTCCTACAGTCAGCGTGTGCTCTGATACCATCTTGTAGCGACCAGACCTCAAACGGTCCAATCTCTGTGCTCCGGTGTCATCCCTGGATCAGTAATGCTGACACCACACAGTACTTGAAGGATTTATAGCAGAGTAGCAATCACACACTTATTACATCGAGTGTCTCCAAAGATAACTTATTACAATAAAAATGGCTTAAGGCCATCTAATAACGATAACAGCGGAAGGCTTGGAAGATAAGTGAGTCCATCAACTCCAACGGCATCACTGAGTATAGAACCACGACCTAAAACTCCTTAATCGTCGTCTGAAAAGTCTGCAACATTAACGTTGCAGCCCGAAAACGGGTCAGCACATGGAATATGCTGGCAATGTAACACATAGAGAATAATGGAATGAAACAGCTATACTATATGCATATTTGGCTGGTGGAAAGCTCTATGGTTATAGTTTTGCGTAAAGCCAATTTTTCCCTACTGCAAAGGAATAAATTTATTTAACTATTATGGTGGTTGTTAAACATTGAGAATGGTTGACAGCATTCTCAATCCCAATTAAACATCATCATTAAACAAACCCAACAAAATTAATCTTTAGAGTAACATGTTGAGATTCACATGATAATCCAGGTACTAGATACTCAAGATTTCCATAACCGGGGACACGGCTAACCATGATTATTTTATACACTCTATAGAGGTTTGCACACTTTTCCCCACAAGACTCGATCGCCTCCATTTGGTTTCTCGCACTACACGGTGTTTGAGAAACGGATGACCGAGACATAGTCTTTCAGAAGCGCTAGCACCTTACGATGGGTAGACCATACCACCTACATCTGCTAGTCTACCACTGTAAGAGTTCACACGACTTAGTTAACTATGCTAGAGCCCATAATAGCTTGTGGCTGCACACGGAAGTTTCTAGCATGATTAATCTCATGATCCCTTTGAGCCTGGGTGGCGATCCAAAAGAAAACAGGCAATCCTGGAATACCCAGGTGCCTCAATCCACCCAGATGTGTGTTTAGGTTGCCACCTTAAGTAAACCATTAATTAACAAAGCTCACATCTGTCATGGATACACTCACCCAATCCACGTCTACTAGCATAGCATAACAATAATAAGAAAACAAAGAAGTAACTCCCAAAGGTTTGATAATTAGACAGGTAATAGGTACTACCTCAACTACTTCCCAAACCCACAATTTAATTAGATCCTAATCATGCAATGTGTAAGGATTGATCTAATGCATTAAAACTGGGTAGTAGGAGGTATGAACAAAGTGTTACTTGCCTTGCTGATGATCCGGGAAACCTAGCGATTCGAAGTAACAGGCGGCGCACTCCGGGTACTCTATCGCCAACAAACAAGCACACAATAAGTATTCAACTAATGCACAGGTAAAACTCAAATAAGAGATTTAACCAGAAAGTTCAACTTAAGAACTCCGGTTGGCAAAAAGAATCGAATCGAACGAAGCAACGAAAGACAAACGGCAAAAGAAACAGGCTTTGTTTACTATTCTGGATCTAAGGCAATTTTTACATAAGCAAAAACTTGTTTAAGTTGGTTAAAAGGAAACAGGGTTTCGAGATGAAACTCCAGGCGCTTGAATCACCTGATTCCGATAAACGAGCGAAAAGATAAACTAAAACAAAAATCGGATCAGAAATCGCGATCATAAAATCGCGGATTTAATCCGAGAAAAAGAAAAACGACGAACAGTTTAACGAACGAACATTCGTTAACTGAATCTGAATGAAGAACGCGTTCGTTAAAACGAACGAACGAGCGAACGCTCGCTAATTAGCATAAACCAGAAAAAACCGATCTAAAGAAAAAACTAAACAAAAAAAAGACCGACGAAAACCGAACGGTTTTTCTGGGAAAACCGGCAGCGGGATCGAGGTAAACCTCGGGCGGCGGGTCGGCGGCGGCGGCTCCGGTGAGGCGGCGGCGGCAGGGTCCAGCGGGGCGGCGGCGGGCGGCGTCTGGCGTGGGCGGCGGCGTCGGGCGCGGGCGGCTAGGGTGCAGCGGCGGCGGCGGCAGGCGGCAGCGTCGGCGGCGGCGGGCGGCGGCGGGCGCGCGCGGCTAGGATTTCTGCCCGGGGTGGGCCAGCGGGTTATAAAGGCTGTGTCCGGGGGAGTCCGGGCCTAGCACGGCCCGTAGGTCGGTTCAGACATTTTTTTAAAAAAAACTTACGCTCAGAAAAAAACAAAAGGACTACTAAACAAACTCCAAAAATCCCGAAATAAATTTTCCCCGGCTTCTAAAATCAAGCCGCACAGGATGAACATTTATTTGGGGCCTAAATGCAATTTTGAAAAATGTGCATTTTTTCCTAAATTCAAATAAAATAGCAAATAAAACCAAATAAAATCTTATTTGATTTTTTATTAAATCCTCAATATTTCTTTATTTTGGGAAAGTCATTTTATTCCTCTCTCATATTTTTGTAATAGAAATAATTGAAGATAAAATAAATAAAATCAAATGATCCTATTTTCAAAATTTGAGAAAACTCAAATATGAAAATAACGAAATTCCCAACTCTCTCCGAGGGTCCTTGAGTTGCGAAAAATTTCTAGGATCAACCAAAAATGCAATAAATATGATATGCAATGATGATTAAGGGTTTAACATTCCGAATTGAAAATTTGGGATGTTACAATAGGACAGTTTGAGAATTGCGTGATGATGAAAATTCAAACCTTCGCACAAAGGAATCAATGAGATAGTGGTATTGGCGGCACTTATCTGCCTCGAAGCTCTCAAGATCGGCATTACGCACATACGCATTAAATTCTTCCTTGATTCCTGCTCGATCCATAAAGTCCTCCGACGGCCATTCACAAGCCCGCACCTGAGCTTCCCTCGGTGGTTCATCATCGGCATCGCATATTGCAAGCCTGGGTCCTCGCTTCCTTGAATGACCACCTTGGTACATTTTCCTAAACATATTTCTTCCTCTGAAAAATTTCTGAAATTTTTAGTAACTTCAAAATAAAAGTGAACCAAACTCAACAAAATTGATAGCAACTACTCCCACAAGTGCCTAGAGGATATATCATGCATTAAAACTACTTTTGACCATATAAATTTGACATGCAAGCTCAAGAACAGGGTCACCTAAGCAGCAAAAATTTGCAATGAATAAAGTACTAGAACAAAAACTAATTGGACCATTGGAGGAGTCACATACCAAAGAACAATCACCCAAAGCAGTTTTGTGAATGGAGCTTCGAGCAAGGAGATCGAAAATGCAAGCAAGATGATCTTGGACTCGGGTTTGAGCTGGCTAGTGTTGTTTTTGGGAGGAAGAAGGAGTGTGTGGTAGCTGGAATAAGTGGAGGGGAGTCACCAAGGGGCCACGAGGCAGGGGGGCGCGCCTAGGGGGGTAGGGCGCGCCCTGGACCCTCGTGGCCAGGTGCTTGCTCCCCCTGATGTGTTCTTAGTGCCAGATATTCTCAAATATTCTAGAAAAAATCATATTTAATTTTCAGGGCATTTGGAGAACTTTTATTTCCGGGGTATTTTTTATTGCATGGCTAATTCAGAAAACAGACAGAAATTACTATTTTTGCTTTATTTAATATAAACAACAATAAGTAAAAAGAGGCTACAGAGAATTGTGTTATCTAAATTCGTCCATCTCATGCTCATCAAAAGGAATCCACTAACAAGGTTGATCACGTCTTGTTAACAAACTCATTACGAATAACATGGAACCGGAGAATTTTCGAATAACACTAGGTTACCTCAACGGGGATATGCATGTCCCCAACAATAAGACTATCATATTTCTTCTTGATAGTGGGAAGAGGAAATTCAAAACCTCCAATAGTAATTGTTGAAAATTTTCCAATAGAATTGATACTGTGGACTTGAGGTTGTTTCCTCGGAAAGTGTACCGTATGCTCATTGCCATTAACATGAAAAGTGACATTGCCTTTGGTGCAATCAATAACAGCCCCTGCAGTATTCAAAAAGGGTCTTCCAAGAATAATAGACATACTATCGTCCTCGGGAATATCAAGAATAACAAAGTCCGTTAAAATAGTAACGTTTGCAACCACAACAGGCACATCCTCACAAATACCGATAGTTATAGCAGTTGATTTATCAGCCATTTGCAAAGATATTTCAGTAGGCGTCAACTTATTCAAATCATGCCTATGATATAAAGAGAGAGGCATAACACTAACACCGGCTCCAAGATCACATAAAGCAGTTTTAACATAATTTCTTTTAATGGAGCATGGTATAGTTGGTACTCCTGGATCTCCAAGTTTCTTTGGTATTCCACCTTTAAAAGTATAATTAGCAAGCGTGGTGGAAATTTCAGTTTCCAGAATGTTTCTTTTATTAGTAACAGTTTCCTTCATATATTTAGCATAAGGATTCATTTTAAGCATATCAGTCAAACGCATACGCAAAAAGATAGGTCCAATCATTTCAGCAAAGCGCTCAAAATCCTCATCATCCTTTTTCTTGGATGGTTTAGGAGGAAAAGGCATGGGTTTCTGAACCCATGGTTCTCTTTCTTTACCGTGCTTCCTAGCAACAAAGTCTCTCTTATCATAACGTTGATTCTTTGATTGTGTGTTATCAAGATCAACGGCGGGTTCAATCTCTACTTCATCGTCATTACTTGGTTGAGAATCAATATGAACATCATTGTTAACATTATCACTAGGTTCATGCTCATTACCAGATTGTGTTGCAGCATCAGAAATAGAAATATCATTGGGATTCTTAGGTGTGTCAATAACAAGTTCACTAGAATCATGCAAAGTTCTATCATTGTTTTTTCTTCCTTAGCTCTTTGAGAATCTTTCTCAATTCTCTTAGCGTGGCCTTCAGGATACAAAGGTTCCTGAGTCATTCTACCACCTCTAGTCATAACTCTAACAACATTATCATTTTTCTTACTATTTAATTCATTGAGCAAATCATTCTGAGCTTTAAGTACTTGTTCTACTTGAGTGGTCACCATAGAAGCATGTTTACTAATAAGTTTTAGTTCACCTTTAACATTAGCGATATAATCACTCAAGTGTTCAATCATAGAAGCATTATGTTTCAATTGTATACCAACATAAGCATTAAAATCTTCTTGCTTAATCATAAAGTTATCAAACTCATCTAAGCATTGGCTAGCAAACTTAGTAGGAGGGATCTTAGCTTTATCATATCTATAGAGAGAATTTACCTTTACTACCTGTGTCGGGTTATCAAGACCATGTGTTTCTTCAATAGGTGATGGATTAAAACCATGTATTTCTTCAATAGGCGTTAAATTAAGACCATGTATTTTTTCAACAGGAGGTAAATTCTTAACATCTTCCACTTTTATACCTTTTTCCTTCATAGATTTCTTTGCCTCTTGCATATCTTCAGGACTGAGAAATAGAACACCCCTTTTCTTCGGAGTTGACCTAGGAGTTGGCTCAGGAAGTGTCCAATTATTTTCATTGGTCAACATATTATTCAATAAAATTTCAGCTTCATCTGCTGTTCTTTCCCTAAAAACACAACCAGCACAACTATCCAGGTGGTCTCTAGAAGCATCGGTTAGTCCATTATAAAAGATATCAAGTATTTCATTTTTCTTAATAGGATGAGCAGGCAAAGCATTAAGTAATTGGAGAAGCCTCCCCCAAGCTTTTGGGAGACTCTCTTCTTCAATTTGCACAAAATTATATATTTCCCTTAAAGCAGCTTGTTTCTTATGAGGGGGAAATATTTAGTAGAGAAGTAGTAAATCATATCCTGGGGACAAAGCACACAACCAGGATCAAGAGAATTAAACCATATCTTAGCATCACCCTTTAATGAGAATGGAAATAATTTAAGGATATAATAATAGCGAGTTTTCTCATCATTTGTGAACAGGGTAGCTATATCATTTAATTTAGTAAGATGTGCCACAACAGTTTCAGATTCATAGCCATAGAAAGGATCAAATTCAACCAAAGTAATTAACTCAGGATCAACAGAGAAATCATAATCCTTATCAGTAACAAAGATTGGTGAAGTTGCATAAGTAGGATCATATTTCATTCTAGCATTCAAAGTTTTTTGTTTCAGCTTAGCTAAAATTTTCTTAAAATCACTCCTATCATTGCAAGCAAGAAAGTCTCTAGCAGTTTCTTCATCCATAACATAATCCTCAGGAACAAAAGGAAATTCATATCTAGGGGGAGAGTCTTCATCATCACTTTCATCAATATTATCATTTTCAATAATTTCATTCTCTCTAGCCCTAGCAAGTTGTTCATTAAGAAATTCACCAAGTGGCACAGTAGTATCAAGCATAGAAGTAGTTTCATCATAAGTATCATGCATAGCAGAAGTGGCATCATCAATAACATGCCACATATCATAATTAATAGAAGAAGTAGGTTTAGGTGTCGCAAGTTTACTCAAAACAGAAGGTGAATCAAGTGCAGAGCTAGATGGCAGCTCCTTACCTCCCCTCGTAGTTGAGGGATAAATCTTGGATCTCGGATCTTTCAAGTCCTTCATAATGATAAGCAGATACAAATCCCAAGTGACTCAAAGAATAGAGCTATGCTCCCCGGCAACGGCACCAGAAAATAATCTTGATAACCCACAAGTATAGGGGATCGCAACAGTTTTCGAGGGTAGAGTATTCAACCCAAATTTATTGATTCGACACAAGGGGAGCCAAAGAATATTCTCAAGTAGCAGCTGAGTTGTCAATTCAACCACACCTGGAAACTTAATATCTGCAGCAAGGTATTTAGTAGCAAAGTAATATGATAGTAGTGGTAACGGTGGTAAAAGGTAACGGTAGCCAAATTAATATTTTTGGTGTTTTATAGTGATTGTAACAGTATTAGCGGAAAAGTAAATAAGCGAAGAACAATATATGAAAAGCTCGTAAGCAATGGATCGGTCATGGAGAATTATGTCGGATGCGATCGATGATGTAACAATCATAACCTAAGGTGACACAGAACTAACTCCAGTTCATCAATGTAATGTTGGCATGTATTCCGAATATAGTCATACGTGCTTATGGAAAAGAACTTGCATGACATCTATTGTCCTACCCTCCCATGGAAGCGGGGTCCTATTGGAAACTAAGGGATATTCAGGCCTCCTTTTAATAGAGTACCGGACCAAAGCATTAACACATAGTGAATACATGAACTCCGCAAACTACGGTCATCACCGGGAGTGGTCCCGATTATTTTCACTTCGGGGTTGCCGGATCATAACACATAGTAGGTGACTATAGACTTGCAAGATAGGATCAAGAACTCACATATATTGATGAAAACATAATAGGTTCAGATCTAAAATCATGGCACTCGGGCCCTAGTGACAAGCATTAAGCATAGCAAAGTCATAGCAACATCAATCTCAGAACATAGTGGATACTAGGGATCAAACCCTAATAAAACTAACTTGATTACATGATAAATCTCATCCAACCCATCACCATCCAGCAAACCTATGATGGAATTACTCACGAACGGCGGTGAGCATCATGAAATTGGTGATGGAGGAATGTTCATGATGACGATGGCGACGGATTCCCCTCTTCGGAGCCCCGAATGGACTCCAGATAAGCCCTCCCGAGAGAGTTTAGGGCTTGGCGGCGGCTCCTTATCATAGAACACGATGAATCCTTCTCTCTGATTTTTTTCTCCCCGAAAGTGAATATATGGAGTCAAGGTTGAGGTCGGTGGAGCATCAGGGGGGCACGCCCGGGGGGTAGGGCGTGCCCCCCACCCTCGTGGACAGGTGGAGCCCCCCCTGACGTGGATTCTTCTTCCAGTATTTTGTATATATACCAAAATAATTCTCTGTTGATTTTTAGGTCATTCCAAAAACTTCTATTTCCGCACAAAAATAACACCATGGCAATTCTGCTGAAAACATCGTCAGTCTGGGTTAGTTCCATTCAAATCATGCAAGTTAGAGTCCAAAACAAGGGCAAAAGTGTTTGGAAAAGTAGATACGACGGAGGCGTATCACTTGCCCTGCCAACAAATCCACACACACTCCTAAACCTCATGCGTGCTTTATCTGGTTTAGTTGGAGCCCAGGACTTTAAATCCATCTCGGTAACTTCATATACACCTTTAGGCTGGTGTGTAGGCTTCCTTGGAGCGTTCCTCCATGTCCTGACCGAAAGGGTAATTGCTGTAGCTCTATCCCGTTCAAGACTACTTGATCCCTCACAATCTGTTGAAGACCTGGGGTTGTTTGAATAAGATGAACATACATGGCCTGAATGAGTGTTGTCGCTGCTACTCGGCATCTATAGATAACACATGCGAAACTCAGGAAAGGAGGATAAGCATAAAACTAACAACTTGGTATCGAGCTTTCTAAACATGCCATGCAATAATTTAGAACATGTATGGCTAATTTGTTAAGTTTGTGTGACTCGGGCGCCCGCGATCTGTAAATAGGCAGCAACTTATATATAGTAAGGAAGGTAGATAATGAACATATATATACTCTCCGTTATTTTATTGCCAATTTGGGGACATACGGAACAAAATTGGAAGAGGGATTGTGAGGAAATATGCCTCACCGCAATGGAGAGCAGTAACTAACAGGCTTCTTAATGCAAACCCGGCCGAACCACAGGAGAGGCGAGGGTTACTACATCAATATGCTCGAGGGTGGCTGGCGAGAAAACGAAGACAACGAGGCGCGGGCCGCCGCGTGTTGGGAATGGCAGTGGAGGTAGGCTTGACGCCGAAGAGCGGGCACACGGTCGAGGTAAGCACAGCGGCACTGGAGAGGGTTCTGCTGTGGATCTGGGGGAGGGGGGAGCTGGCAAAGGAGATTGGGTGGACTAGTTGAGTGAAACGCGGGAAGACGGTGGGGGGTGTTGGCGGCCTAGGTGAAAAGGGTGAAAAATATCCCCGGTCGCCTCGCGTGCGGAAAGGCCTATGCAAATAGTTGCCTCTAAGCGCTCGTGTGCACAAACAGAATAATTTCATTTGAAATGAAGACGTACTAATTTTGAAATGAAGACGTGAGTTCATCATTTCGCCTCTAAATTTTTCGCACGTAAACCAATCACAATTTTACCACGTGTTTAATTTGCTGGCGCATTTCAGGTCTCGTGTGCTATATGTAAGACATTTTTTGGTATTTATCGTGCATGTTGGCATATAAAACAATTCCTAGCCGGACTGCATTTCCTGTCGAAAGGGATGAGGATTGCCGTTCGATCTAGGAGCATCCAATGGTGCAGACGTACGATCCGCGGGGTTTGGGTTCTGGCCAATCAGAACGCATGACTCAGATCGCGCGCGCAGCGAGGGGGGCATCGGCCACGGTTTGGTAGGCACACGGCTTTCGTGTGTGAACCGTGTGCTATTCAAAAACTTTTTTTGGAGGGGATATTTGAAAACATGTACATGTGTTGTCGAAAGGGATGAGGATCGCCGTTCGATCAAGGAGAATCCAATGGTGTAGATGTACGACCTGTGGGTTTTGGGTTCTGGCCAATCACAATGCACGACTCAGATCGCGCGCGTGGCAGAGGGGTGGGGGTGCATCGGCCACGGTTTAGTGGACAACGACTTCGTGAGTGAACCGTGTGCTCTTTGAAAACATTTACATTACCTAACATCATATTTTTGTTCGAATGAAAACATGGGTTCATCGTTTCGCTTCCAATTTTGTACTACTTTGTGTCATGCATGGTAATTAATAAGGAACCTAAGATACTAACTTACGATACTATGCATGCGCGCATTACGGAGGTATTGCCAATCATATACTAGTATCATGCATATATACTCCCTCCTTTCTGGTTTATAGGCTTATCTCAAAATTTTAGTTTTTCCATTTTATAAGGCTCAATTTGGTTGTTCCCCATCACATGTCCATATTCCACGGTGCATTAAATCATTGCATGCAAGTATTAAGATAAAGTTGACCAATGCATGTACTTTATATATGCATGCATGTATTGCAATTAATACATTGGAAAACAAATTTTTTTGAGGAAAACAAAAGCATTAATTGGGTGTTTTTGCAAACTACAAAAAGTATTCCACCACTCACCATCTACCTTGGTTGGTGAGATTTTTGAATTGAGCCCTACTCCCTCCTTTCCGGTTTATAGGGCTCAATTCAAAAATCTCACCAACCAAGGTAGATGGTGAGTGGTGGAATACTTTTTGTAGTTTGCAAAAGCACCTAATTAATGCTCTTGTTTTCCTCAAAAAATTATGTTTATGAATGCATTAATTGCAATGCATGCATGCATAAAGTACATGCATTGGTCAATTTTCACTTAATTCTTGCATGCAATGATATAATGCACCTTGGAATGTGAACATGTGATGGGAAACAACCAAATTGAGCCTTATAAAATGGAAAAACTAAAATTTTGAGATAATCCCTATAAACGGAAAGGAGGGAGTATAAGGCTGGTTGTAATGGGGAGTATCATATATTTATATACTAGTAGTATCCTGCATATATATGATAGTGTAGCTAGGATACTACTTTCGTAATGCATAGTATCATAAGTTAACATCTTAGGTTGCCTTACTAATTGTCATGCATCACACAAAGTAGTAGTATAACATTTAATATGACACGGTATCATGATATGTTACCACATCCTCTCTTGTGTGCCACATCATCCAGAAAGTCTAGTTGGCATGCATGATACCGCTTATGATAATACCATTATAATCAGCCTAAACCAGAATGGAGGGAGTATGAGACTAGCCACAATGGAGAGTAGTACACTAATAACATACACATATCCCTAGACTATATATGTTACTACCTTCATAGTGGGTAGTAACATAAGTGCAGTGTCATGCAAAGCTTCATTTCTTAGGTTAGACTACCCACAATGGGAGTAACATAGGTAGTAACATCACACATATTTAGATAGAATAGATGATGTGGGAAGCAATATATGAAGAAAGAGAAGCATATGGTAACATAGCTAGTTACTACTAGTATGAGAAACATCACACATATCAAGGCAAGATGAGTCTATAGCTGAATAAATGAAGTGTTGCATGTTACCACACATATGTTACTCCCCACTATAGTGGTAGTAACATAGAGTAGTAACATGGGCATGTTACTACTCTATGTTACTACCCATTGTGGCTAGTCTTACAGACTCATATTGCATTGGGACATGTGATGCTATAGTAACTAGCTAAGTTACTGAAACTATCTCTCTCCTCATTAACTTATTGCCACATAAGCAAGTTTGCTAAGTTGGAGTCGGTGTTACTGCTGAAGTTACTCCCATTGTGGCTAGTCTGATACTAGCTAGTCGTCTATGATATACTAGCTACCTCAATAAGAGCATGGTTAATAATACAGCCAAGGGTCGGCTATAAGAAGTTGACACGTCATATACAACCAACCTCTTAGCGGGAATGTACAATAATAAGTTTTATATACGTACTAGTTTATCAATAGTTGGCCCACCTTACATCCTCACAAAGTGTCTTGGGTCTCGTGTTGCAGTTGGCTCTACTAACCAAGAGCCCGCTTCTCTTCTCTTTCATCCAACTAATAAGCACATATATATTATTCTATTCCTTATAGCCAGACTACCCACAGTGGGAGTAACATAGGTAGTAACATCACACATATCTAGATAAAATAGATGATGTGGCAAGCAATAAATGAAGAAATGGAGGAAAGTGGATATGTGTGATGTTACTACCTATTTTACTCCCACTGTGGGTATAGTCTTACTATAGTACTTCCTCCATTTTTGTATACAAGGCCACAAACCCATATTACAGGTACCAAGGTAGAAACTAATGGTCATTTAAGCCAATGTTGCAAACTAGTCTTTTCTCCTTGTTTGACGTAACATAGACTAGTAACATTACACTACTAGGGAACAGCCTAGCAGCAGCGCGGGTTTTGGGCCTCTCAGTAGCGCGGGGACCGGCGCTACTAATAAGGCGCTACAGCTAACGTATAGCAGTAGCGCATGTTGTCCCACGCTACTGCTATGCATGAATAGCTGTAGCGCTCTATAGAAAATGGCGATGCTGATATTATCTGCAGCGCTGTTTACTGGGAAGCGCTACTGGTAAGGCGGCGCTACTACTAAATTCCCCCCCCCCCTCGCTACTACTAGTTTTATTAGTTTTTTCCCCTGCATATTTGTTTTGTATTTGAATAGGATTTATACAATAATCTTTGGCATATCATACACATACAAATGTAATCATAGCATATACATACAATTAGTCTCATCAAATCATGTCATCATCATAATCATCATCCAACACCAAAGTGGTCTCTCGTCATCATCTCGAAAATAGCGATACAAGTCTCGATTACTTGCAAATACATCGTCATCCATCTAAACTATGATATACGCGAGAAGACCTATCACTTTGAGTACATGAGTTCGTATCCCTCTCTCGCATTAGCGTGAACCTAAACTAACTACTGCCCGTCGCTCGGAAACCGGAAACCAGTACACCTGGGCCTGACACTCCGGCCACTTGTCGTATATATACTCCTGGCTTAGCACTTCTTCGCCATCTATGATCTATGCACCTGCATCGTCACATGAGTCGATGATATGCAGCATATATAGTTGAGCAACAGAAAGAGACAGACTTGGCAAAATGCCCAAACTAGAGTGATTTTCGCTAGTCGAGGAGGAGGGCGGTTTAATTACATCACAAATAAAGTTTCACCATGCATAACTCAAAGTTTTGTCATACAGAAAGTATGGACTAAACGAACACATTGTCATATATCGACAATCACTCCAACATGTCGTTCCATCCATCCAAGTCAGGGAGATAGTCCTCGAGCTTAGTGAAAGGCTTCATGTCGAGACGCTGAGAGGCTATCCATGTTCGGGCGTGTTCCCATGACATTTTTCCTTCTCTGTAGAACATCCTTGTTTTTCCGATGACCTCCTTCATGATGATTTGGGCAAGTTCGCGCTGGATGTTATAGAACTCAGCTCGAAGTCAATGATCCTCGATATCTCCTATGTCCTTTGCCCATTGTAGAATATGGTCATCGCCAGATCTAGGTGACATGTGAAGGTTCTGGTGATCCCGTCTGTACTCCAGCATGTGGTGTAGGACATAGAATCCATCATTAAGAGAATCTTTCAGTTGCTGGATGCAGCAGAAGTCAGTCTTGTGGCCGAAGGCGACCCTGCCGCCCCTTCTCTTCTTGTCCCTGACCTCTCCACCCCTTGCTTGGTAGTAAAACATAGCACTATCGAGAACATCCTTGATGTGGGTGTAATCATTTTTGTGAATGTTCTTCGATGAGTCCAAGTAAAGAGCGTGGGAGAATCGGGGGTAGAGGATGATGAGGATGGCGCGTCCACCGCTGCGCAAAATAAGTACACCTCAAATTAATTAGCCTCCACCGTGCAAATGAATGATTGAAATCGAAGGAAGGATAGCAGCGCAGATGACTTACACAGGATGATAAGGCACGAGAATCGCCTCCTTGTCCTTATTGGCGAGCATGAAACTGACGATCTAATCCCTCGCGTATTCATGGTGCTTTGCGCAGACTCCCAAGAAGCCCTCGTGCATGTAGTACGGGTCAGCAACACAGATATGAGATATCTGCTCAACCCCGATGATGTAGTTCATGTGCAAGGCATAAAGGTGGACAAACGTAAAATCCAGCTTCTTCACGTGAAACATGTCGAATATGTAATCGAATCGGAGAAAGAACTTATCCGCGGGGAAGCTGTCGACGTATGACATTTGCCGCGGAACGTTAACCATGTAGAGTGGGTATCCTAGATCTTTCGAGGCGATGAGGCCTTTCTCTACCCGCAGCACATTGTCATGAAGTCTCCTTAGATCGCCATATCTGACTTGTAGCGCTGTTGCGGGTAGGATTGGTTGACCGGGGATATGCCATTTATCCGCATCGGGGATATCTATACGGTCCTGAAGCCGAGGCTGGTGAGGCGGCTGGATCATAGAATCAGCTTTTTTGCCTTTCCTCGCTCTCTTCCTAGACTTCTTTACTACCTGAAGGTCGTCCATAATACATTGAGACGGCAATTCAGGCACCTACTCATGACGCTCAAACCCTGAGGAGGCGCTAGTATAGACATATTGTTCAGTGCCATCATCGTCCTCATCCTCATCCATGGCGACGTCATCAGCGACTAATGGAGCCTCCTCCTTACCCCGTCTGCTATCACCCAACCCGACACCCGACGCTAATTGGGTAGGTGGGGTGTTGATGTTCATACCTTGCTGAGGCTGCGTGCTCGTGGGTGTGCTCTCGGCCGCCTCTAGATGAAGCAGACTCTTTGGCCACAACAGGACCCACCCATTGCAACAATCACCAAGCCGCCGTGGTGTCTCATCGTCATCCCCTACTAGTATTGGAGTAGGCAAATTCTCGTGGCCCGGTTTGACACTGGCCACGGAAACCTTGAAGACGTTCGGGGTGATCGGCCGGCTGTGGAACAATGGTTCCTTCGGCTCCATTATCGTCGCCTTCCCCACGTCCACCTTCTGGTCGCCGATGGTGTACAATATAGTGCACGGGGTTTCGTCAGCTTGCAAAGAGAAGTCTGCGACGTGAGACATCCGAAAGGCAACGAAAATGGGAGATTATACATTTATATTGAAGGGGGCCGGTGTGACAGATACCGTGAGGGCGTCGAGCTTAGGCAAAGACGAAGCACCACCGAGCACATCCGGTGCGGGAGCAGGTGCTGGTGCAATGCTAGTCGAGATGCTCCCCAAGAAGTCAGCAAGGGGAAAGTCCTCTGCATTTTTTTCTGGATTACGCCTTGTCCAAGTGAAAACGCCCGTCACCAAGGAAGTAGACAAATCTGCAACCACCTGTTTTGCGGCAGCTACCGCTATTGCGACTATCTGAGATGATTTCTTCTCAACCGTAATCTCAACCTTCTTGTCGATGTTTCCTTCAGTTAACCTCTGTCTTTCCTTTCTCTCCTCCGTGGTCTCACGGTAGTACTTCTTCCACGTGGCGCCGTCTCCGACACCGTGCACGCGTCCATACGACGGTCGAGTATCCATCGGTTGTCATTTCAATATGTTCAACGCCCGGTTGAATGGAGTGTCCCACTTAGGCCTCGCCAATGCCTCAGACGGCGAGTCGCTTTCGGCCGCAATCCGGTGCTGCTCTCTCTGCAAAAGGCACAAGGATCGTTTACAAATATGACTAACGTATGTAGTCGAATTGATTAGAAACTAAAATTACCTGCAGTCTCATGAACTCCGTAATGACCAGTTTTGTCTCGTAAACCTTCTTCACTGGGTCCCAACGGTGCCGTGCCCTAAGGATGTCACGCTCCTGCGGGACGGTGAAATCCGCCAAGGGGTCTGGGATGCCCAGACTCGCGGCTTCCACGTCCTCCTTGGCCCATTTGGACCTCTTTCCGCCGTAACCACGACTTCCGAGGTGATGGCTCCCAATGTTCCTCTCTTGAAGCCCCTTCATGTACTTAGACTTTTTTTGGCAGCTTCGGTCTCGCAAGCCTCCTTGAATATTTGAAACCGCTCTTCCGTGATTGTCGGATTATCCTTTACAATCTCGGAGTAGGGTTCCTTCTTGTCGATGATCTTTGCTTTCACTCGATTTTTCCAGGCGGCCAACGCATCACTAAACTTGGTCATGTCATGTTTGTTTATCTTCTTCATTCTCGGGTCCTCATCTGGATCTTCATAATCCTTCTCATTCCGGCCCGGGAACAAGAATATCTGGTGAAACTTCTTTAGCAGGGAGCTCCTCATATTTTCTATCTTCTGTAGTTTCTCATCGTTGATGGTGGCGGTTGTCCGTACAATGCAGCCTATTTGATTGTCGTAGCATCGACGCGCTTCCTCGGGCGCCTTTGGCTCAAAATTGCTGTCGTCCACCTCCGTGACCACCAGTCTAGTAGTCCTGAGTTTGTTAGGAGGCCGTTGCCTCTTTGCTTTCGGTTCTACACCGGCTCCGCTCCCCGAGGCAGCGTCGGTCTCAGTCTCAGTGCCGGTCTCGATGCCGGTCTGAGTCTCAGCACTGGTCTGAGTCTCAGCACCGGTCTCAGTCTCAGCGCCGGTCTCAGTCTCATTGGCAAGGCTCAAAAATTTGTTTGCCGCCCGGTAAACGTCGTCGCAATCACCAGAACTCTGTCCTTCATCGTTGCTAGCAATGTTTCCTACGATTAAATCTAGTCAATTAATTCTAGACCTAATAAAATGAATAATGCCATAAAAAAGGCCTATTGTTTTGCAGGAACGTTGACTCCTTCCCGGTGCGGCAAATCCCGGGCACTCGATATGTCCTAGTTTGTAGCACAAGTCATGCCGAAATTCACGGAAAATTTTGGCATGACCTTTGCTAAAAAGTTGACAAATCGAGAACCTGAATTTTGCCGGAACAGAAATGAATCAACATTCCGGCAAAACATAGGCCACTCGGCTTCATTCCCTAGAAACAACAAAAGGCCACTTGGGCACAATCGAACCACTTCAATGTCGATTATGATCAATGAGCAAACACAATTGAGGATTTTTCATATATCATGACCACTTCAAATTTGTATCTTTTAGTGTTTGACACTTCAAGAAAATCTACACAAATCTCATTCTCTCTAAAACTCAATTCAAAAACCAAATATAGATGGAGGCAGATGTGGCGAGGAAGGCAGGGGCGTCTCTGTCAAAGCCCTAGTTAAGCATATACATTTTTTTTCCTACGGCGAGGGAGTCAGATGTGGCGAGGGAGGCAGGGGCGTCTCTGTCAAAGCCCTATCTAAATTCTTTTCCTAACTAAATTAACCGAACTAATTTAGAGAGAGAGAGGAGGGGTGGGGGCTTACAGAGGATGGCTCCGGTGGTGGCGCGGGAGGCAGTGGTGGCGAGGGAGGCAGGGGCGTCTCTGCTAACGGCGAGGGAGGCAGTTGTGGCGAGGGAGGATCCGGTGGCGTCGACTGCGGCTCCGTTGGTGTTGATGAGGCCACGCGGCTCCGGTGGCGTTGGGGGTGACTTCGGTGGCATCGACGGCGCGCAGTTCTAGTGGCGCCGGGGGCGTCGACGTCGGCAGGCGACGACGACGAAGTCGGGCAGATGGCGGCGGGGTGGGGCGAGGGATTTGGGGGAGAAGTGGTGGCCGGGGGGCGGTTTTTTGGTTAAGTCAAACTTAGCGGTAGCGCTTTTCGCGAAACGCGCTATAGCTAAGTTAGCTATAGCGATTTTCACGAAACGTGCTACTACTATAGCTATGTAATTTCCTTCATATTTCTTATTTCCTTTTCTTTTTCTACCGCGGGGGTCTAGGAAACGCGCTGCAACTACGTTAGCTATAGCGCCTCCTACGAACAGACGCTACTGCTACGCCTTTCTCCTTTTTTCGCTTTTTCATTTGTTTTCCTCTACATTTTATTTTTCCTTTCTCCTTTTTCTATTTCTTTCTTTTTCATTTACTTTTCCATTTTTTTATTTTTTTATTTCCATTAGCAGTAGCGCTCTCCGCGTGAAACGCGCTGCTACTTATGTCCTAGCGGTAGCGCGCTTCTCCCAAGACTGCTACTGCTATGCGTAGCCTACCGTTTTAGCAATGGGAATATTAGTGGTAGCGTTTTTTCGTGTGCACGCGCTACTGCTACTGTTGTATCTGTAGCGCGGTTTCCGCGCGCACGCTACTGCTATTTAGCACCAGCGCCCATTTTTGACACGCGCTACTGCTAAATTTCTGTGTATAAGGTTTTCCCTAGTAGTGTTATATGTTACTACCCATTGTGGCTTGTCTTATGTCACTCTATTGTGTACTTACTTGTTGTAGTGCATAGTATCATAGAGTAGCTAGTATCATATGTAGTGCTTTATTTATATTGTCATGCATGACACATAGTAGCAGCATAACATTTATTATAATATGGTTTCATGATATGATACTTAACCCTCTCTTTCTTCATTTAATTAATTCTATGACAGCTCATCAAAATTGCCTAGTTGGCATGCATGATACTAGCTATGATACCCCCTTACTATCAGCCTAGCAAAGGTGTACAGATCATTTGTGCGTCGCTTTGTGAGTTTTCATCTGTTTGTTCGAGAAGCGGGGAGAAGTTTCAAACATTTCGGCCGCGAGGTGTGGCCACTAGCGTAGGCCTAGTTGGTATTTTAATTACAGAAAATTCAGATGGAGTTCGGACATCATCAAAATCGATGTGTGCCTGTGGTGTGCTCTCACGGCCCCGTGGAAAAAAATTGGTAAAGTTTGGCACAAGTTTTGATGACCGCTCCTTCCAAACCGGAGCATCTGACATGAAGGATCATGGTTTTCCAAAAGGAGATGTGTCAATTCAAACTCCTGTGGCATGTGTCTTCATCGTTTGGCCTCATAAAAATTTCCACGGTCGCAATCGCCATTATACCACGGGTTTGATTTTCTGGCGCATTTCAGGTAACGTTAGCTATATTTAAGACATTTTTTTAGATTAACGTACATTTTGAGCATAAAAATAAAATTACAATTTGAACTGCATGTGATGTCGAAAGGGATGAGGATTGTCGTTCGATCTGGAGCATCCAACGGTGCAGACGTACGATCCGTGGGGTTTGGGTTCTGGCTAATTAGAAAGCACGACTCAGATCATGGGCGGGGTGGCGGGGTTTGGTCGGTACATGGCTTTCATCAATGAACCTTGTGCTATTCGCAAACTAGATTGCATATTTTTGTTCACACATAATGTAGTGAGATCGATTGAGTGTGCTACCTCTATGATATAATAATAATAATAATAATAATAATAATAATAATAATAATAATAATAATAATAATAATAACAACAACAACAACAACAAAAAACAGTTCATATTCATTGTCTGAGCTGACAGCATATCAAGGTCAACATATTAACGATTCTTACATCAACAGAAAACCGGGCATAACTCACAAATTCAGTACACACGACAGTTCTAAATTGAACGAATTAAGTTGCAGGGTAGGCATGAAGACTAGTCTCATGGCTTAATTCCCACGTACATGGGGGAACTGGGATCATTAAGTTGACCCCGAATGAACTTGGGGTTTTTGATGATTTTACGCTGCTCTGTTGCACGGGTGTGTGATTCCTTGGTTGGCAACTCATCAAATTCATCATACTCGTCCTCATCGGCAACATCGTCGACACCCAGTACCCTTCTCTTCCCACGCATCACTAAATGGCCGTTCTTATGCAAGAGGTCTTCCACAAAGAAAATCTGGGTAGCATCGCTGGCAAGAATGAATGGGTCCGTGTGATATGCCATCGTTGTCCTGTTAACACGGGTCTTCCTGTACTCATCAATCCTTACCTGACCAAGAGGGATCCATGCGCACCTGAATAATGCCATCTTAACTTTCACATAGTCAAGCTCCCAAATCTCTTTGATGGTTCCATAGTATACCCTTTTATCAGCTTCATTTACAGTCATGCATTCTATTCGAATAGATCTATTCTGATACGAGGTCTTCTTATCACATTCCTCAGTGTAGAACGTGTATCCATTTTTGTCATATGCTTGGTACGTCAACATGGTAGGTGATGGCTTTTGTGCCAACCATGTAGCAGTGTCATCGATGGATCCTTGTGCCAAACGATTCTTCAGCCATTCGGCGAACTTCTTAGTGTGCTCCTTCACTCCACTTCTGATGAAGGCACCATTAGAAAGAAGCTTTGGCATATCTCCACCAAGTGTTCTTCGGCATAAGCAATGAGAACTGGGCTGTTAAGCAGTACTGTCAAATGGGCTTTCTCTGGCAATTCTCTGGGTGCAGCCATTTGCGTGCCAGCAAGGACCGGCTTACCTTTCAGCCTTCCCTCGTGGCGAGAGAGGGGCAAACCTATAGGTCTTTGTTTCATGTATTTGGTGCAAAAGTGAACCACCTCCTCCGTGGTATAACCTTGTAGGATGCTTGCCTCTGGATGGTTCGGTTCCGACAAAAGCGCTTCAGTATTCCCATGAACCGCTCGAAGGGATACATGTTGCAAAGAAACACAGGACCACAATACTTTATCTCGTTGACAAGGTGCATAGTGAGATGGACCATGATATCAAAGAATGATGATGGGAAAAACATCTCTAGGTTGGACAATATTCTTGCAATATCATCTTGCATATGATCCAACTCTTTAGGATTTACAACTTTCTGCCATAGTTGGTTGACGAAATCATAGAGGTCAATGAGTGTGTTTCTTATATCTTTGTCCATCAGATTCCTTATGGCCACCGGGAGGATTTGTGTCAACATTACGTGGCAATCATGTGACTTCATGTGTCCCAACTTCGTTTTACCTGAGCTCACATCCACGAGACTTCTGATGTTTGCGAAGTAGGAAGAGGGTGTCTTAACTGGCAACAAATAGGTGAAGAACTATGTTGCTTCTTTTGTACTGAAATTGTAACTCTGGCGAGCTTTGATGAATTTTTCATCATCTTCTGCTTCACTCTTGCGTTGTGATTGATCAGCAAGCATATCAAGCCATGAATTGTAACCATCCTTTCTTTTACCTTTAATCTTGAGCAGATTACCAAGGATGCTTTCACATACATTCTTCTCTACATGCATGACATCGATGCAGCGACGTACACGTAGAATCTCCCAGTAAGGTAATTTCCAGAACACCGATTTCTTCTTAAACACTTGATCCTTGGGTGTTAGTTTCACCGTCAAAGGGTGGTTCTTGCCAAGCACAACATTAATTTTTTAGCCTTGTGGACCACCTCCCCTTCATAGGGTCTTGGGCCCTCAGCTGCCTCTGTCGTACCATCAAATTCAGCTTTCATCTTTCGGTATGGGTTGTTTTCCGTAAGAACCTACGATGACGGAAATACACTGTTTTGCACGAGTTGGGAAGTCTTCTGCTAGCTGTCCTATCCATGCATGTGGCACACCCTACATCTCCCCTTGTTTTCTGCCCCGATGTGTTACCTAATGCTGGCATATCTTGAATGGTGTGCACCAGCATCGCATGTATATCTAAAATCTCCTTTCTGTAAGCATCATAACATTTTACAGCGGACGCATCTATCCACACTGTCAGCAGTTCTTCTACCAGTAGCTGAAAGTAAATGTCGATGTCATTTCCAGGTTTCTTCAGGCCTTGGATAATCATTGACATCATAATGTATTATTTCTTCATACACAACCAAGGAGCTAGGTTATATATCCATAGAAGCACTGGCCATGTGTTGTGATTGGCGCTCATATCTCCAAAAGGATTCATCCCGTCAGTACACTCCCCGAGCCTTATACTTCTAGGATCCTTGGCAAATTTTTCAAATTTGTTGTCGATTAATTCCCACTGAGCCCCATCTTTTGGGTGCCTCATAAACCTATACGCAATTCACTCATCATGATGCCACCGCAACCTCTTTGTCTCTCTAGAGTTTGCAAACAAATGCCTCAACCTTGGAATTAAAGGCAAGTACCAAACAACCTTGAATGGGATTCGTGTCTTGATCTCGTAGTCCAATTTGTACTTGTCCTTTGCTCTCCTGCGCTTGTATCGTGCATGCTTGCATGTGGGACATGCACGATAATCTTTGTACTCACCACGGTACAATATACAATCATTCACACAAGCGTGTATCTTCTGTACTTCAAGTTCCAATGGGCAAACAATTTTCTTCGCTTCATTCATGCTTCTGGGGAGCACATTATCTTCCGGAAGAATTTCTTTCAGAAGACCTAACATCTCTGTGAAGCCCTTGTTTTATTGACTGTTTGCTGCTTTAAATCTGAGAAGCGCCACGGTGGCACTCAACCTGGAATATTTCTTTTTGCAACCTGGATACAATTCTTTCTTGGAGTATGCATCAATGGTTGGCAGATCCTTGTACCCAATCATATCCTTTTCTGGGCCCTCGAAATCTACAATCATAGCAACAAAATATGGCATATCAAGATCGTCGTCATCTGTGTGGATGTCTTGGTTTTCCAGTGGGCGTTTCGGCTTTCCGGTGTTCCATTGGTAGCTTGACGCCTCTGCCCCGATGTTAGATTCAACATCCATGTGACACTGATCGGGGTTTGGCATCTTGCTGCCATGGGTATCTTCATCCATGACCTCCTCTTCACCGTGTCTGGTCCAACGTGTATATCCATCCATGAATCCCCTAGAGACTAAGTGCATCTGGACATCTGCAACTTCATGTGACTCTGTATTGGCACAATCAGTACATGGACATAGGATGTAATCCGCATCACCAATTCTCCTCTTTGTACTTTCGGCCAAATTCATGAACTCTGTCATGCCACTGATAAAATTTGCGGTTTTCCGATTCTTCATCCATCGAGATCGTTCCATCTACAGCAGAAGAATGGTAAATAAAAACAAAGCAACAACATTAATACATGGATTAACTGCTACCCAGAGATGCATGCATAAATCACAAGGTTTTATTTTAATAATTACTGAGGGCGCTCCATGTTGTTATCAAGACGTGCAATGACAAAAATTAATGGCCAGTCAATTCACACGCAGAGTACTAGTACAACACTACACTTAGGAATTGAATACCTTAATTAAGCCACTCACGAAAAGAATACCTTAATTAATTAGCCACGCAGCAACCTCCACCCAGCAGATAGACAAGCGCGATGCGGTGGCACACCGAGACAGTAGGGTCAAGGAGCAAAGCTTAGTGCGGCTGCCGCCTGAAGTTCGACCTCCACTATCCCGCCATCGACCGCGATGGATGTGCTTGAATCACGCCACTGCCGACCTCGATGGTTGAGCTCCTCCTATCTCCCGCCGCAGGCTGAGGATTGACCTCCTATGACGCCGCCACGGCCCACCGACCAAGGATTGACCTCTTCTCCGGTAGCCGCTGCCTAGGCCGCAGCCGCCATCTCTATATGCAGAGTGGCTGTTTTTTCCCGGATATCCGCGGAGCGGCTGTTTACACTGTATCTCACCGTAACTCAATTATATGGACAGGGTAGTACATCACATACGGTTATGTAATGGCAACCGTGTCTAACCTATGTTGTCTTCTCACATGGTTTGGTGCGGAAATCATGTGTGATGTTGTAATACATAACACAAACAACATGTACAAACAGTGTGCCGTATACAACACATATATAGTGCCATTAGTAGTTCCCGACCGTTAGCTTATCTCCACAGTTTCCCCATTTCCCCCAAATCCCTACATAGCCTCCAAATTCCCTCGCGTGGCGCTGACATTGGGGGAATGCGGACGAGTGGTGCTGATGGTTTTGGTGCGGCTTCTCCTGCTCATATCGCCGCCACGACGGCGGTTGCCGCCAAGCACTTGCCTAAGGTCACCAGAAGGCAGGTGTACTACGGATCTGAATCGTCCTGTCAGGTTCCAATCTATCCCGATCTTTTTTAGCATGTCCAAAGTATAGATCCTTGCTAAATGACCCCCCCCCTCCCCAGGAAAGCGATCTGCCGCCAGATCTGGAGCTTGACTCCAGACTCCCGCAACACGAGTTCGATTCCGAGTTTTGCGCCACCGAGAAGTACCAAAATATGAGTTGTGTGCACGGGCACACTCCCGCTCGACGTGTATGCATGGAGGGATTTGACATTGGCAGGCGGTTTCTCAGTTGCCCCTTAGAGGTTAGTGCTAATTAAGTTCATCATTTTAATCCAGTTAATGCCACCGCTCATCTAGAATACTATTTAACATTGGCAGGGATATGAGGCTTGTGCATTTGGTAACTAGCTGGATGAAGAATGGCATGGCAGGGCTCAGAGTGTTATCACCAAGCTCGCAGAAGATAATGTAAAGCTGAAGAAGAAACTGGCTGATCTGGAATGTACAATCAGTACGGTGAAGCAAGAAAGAATCAATCACAGGCAACAGATGAAAGGAAGAGACAAGAAGGAACTAGCATGTGTAGTTGTGTTTGTCCCATTAGCCATGTTCTATGCGCTGTTTGCAATGATGATTAGGGGTTTTGTTTGACAGTATTGCTAAAGCACATTTAGATGTGCTCTAAGTAATGCACATCTAGGTCCTATGCCATTGATGTTACGCGAAGATTCGTGCAGATATTTTTCTTTATCTTTTTTCTTTTCCTTTCTAGTTTGATTATTACTGGCTTTATCAATAAGAAGAGCTCAACGTATTGCTTGCCAACTGTCCTACTCCGTTCGTACCGGTACTGGTGCATAATCCCAAAACTTGTTCCTTGTTTTTTCCTGAAAAATGAAACCAGCCAAATAGCCAATAGGAGACCTGCACAACCCCAGGAATTTGGAGCGACTGGGTACAAATAATTGCGGTTGATTATATCAGCGGTTAGATAATACGTCAACCCCCGCTTCAATTGGTAGTTCCTATTCTCTGCATACTACGCTTAAGTGTCCACCATCTTCATCGTCCCTGGCAGGCCGCGCTACACACTGGCACACACTCTACAACCATGTCCAACGATAGCAAGGACGACAGTTCGGCCAGCAGTCTGGCGCCCGATGATAGGTCAACACCGGAATCATCCCGCTCGTCTTCCATGAGTCCGGCGTCGAGCCCAGACCTCGATTATATCCGGTTCATGGAAGGGACACCGCCTCCGGAGTCATCAGACGACAACCAGACGGATGAGGAGCCGCCAGAGGACGAAGAAGAGGACGACAACGACGATGAGGAGGAATGGTCAAACAAGGAGGAGGACGACAATGACAGTAACGACGATGATGACGGCGGTAGTGATGAAAAGCCAACGGCCAGCAGCAAGAAGCGTCCTCGCCAAGACGATGTCGCGGGGCCATCCAACAAGAACAACAACAAGAAGAAGGACTAAATTAAGCAGACTGTATATATCTCTGTTTATCCTGTCAATCTCATCGCAGACGGTTAGTAATATGTATTTGATAGAGATCTTCTACATTATCGCCAACAGGTTGGTTTGTTGAACTATGTGCCCTAACAAGCACACAATTCACAAAAAAGACCGTATGGGCTGTCTATAATGATCGCACACAATTCTGATTACCGACATGTTTGCCGGGTATCACACACATCTTGTTATGCCGAATCGTTTGTGTTCACCTCACTCATCGCAAATGGTTCATCGGAGTGAACTGTATGCCGTATATCGCACACACATTGATCTAGCTACCCATTTCTATTGTTCTGTCTCATCGCAAACAGTTTGTGCAGATCAACTGTATGCCCCACATCACACACGCAACTATAATCTGAACCGTGTTTGATGTATCATTCATCGCAAATGTTTTGCCTCATTTCTGACGGTTTTCATATAGCACCATTTCCGATTATTGCTTCGCACATAGTTTCTCAAAGGGCCTCTGATCGTAGTGTCGCGTTAGCAGCATCCTGAAGTAGTGCAAGCTGAATTGCTATTGAATAATATATTGAGTAATGAAAATGATTGGACACTTCTTGAACCAACTCCGAAGCCAACTCCGAAGAAAAGGGGTATTCTATTTCTCAGTCCTGAAGATATTAAAAATCTACCACCTATTGAAGAAATACATGGTCTTGATAACCCGACACAGTTAGTAGAGGTAAACTCTCTTTCTAGATTTGATGAAGGTGATATTCCTCATAATAAGTCTGCTAGACAATGCTTAGATGAGTTTGATAATTTCATTACTAAACAAGAGAACTTCAATGCTTATGTTAGTAGACAATTGAAACGTAATGCTTACATGCTTGATCACCTGAGTAATTATATGAATAGTACTATTAATGATCTTAAGCTTATTAGTAAACATGCTTCCATGGTTACAACTCAAGTAGAACAAGTACTTAAGGCACAAGATGATTTGCTTAATGAGTTGAATAGTAAGAACAATGATAATGTTGTTAGGGTTATGACTAGAGGTGGTAAGATGACCCAGGAACCTTTGTATCCTCAGGGCCATCCTAAGAGAATTGAACATGATTCTCAAAGAATTAATACTGATGCACCTAGTCCTCGTTCTAAAAATAAAATGAAAACTGATAGGACTTTGCATGCTAGTGAACCTGCTATACACACACCTGAGAATCCCAATGATATTTCTATTTCTGATGCCGAGACACAATCTGGTAATGAACATGAACCTAGTGATAATGTTAATAATGATGTTCATGTTGATGCTCAACCTAGTAATGATAATGATGTAGAGATTGAACCTGTTGCTGATCTTGATAACCCACAATCAAAGAATCAACGTTATGATAAGAGAGACTCTGTTGCTAGGAAGCATGGTAAACAAAGAGAGCCATGGGTTCAGACACGCATGCCCTTTCCTCCTAAGCCATCCAAGAAAAAGGATGATGAGGATATGCTAAAATGATTAGACCTATATTTTTGCGTATGCGTTTGATGGATATGCTTAAAATGCATCCTTATGCTAAGTATATGAAAAAGATCGTTACTAATAAAAGAAAGATACCAGAAGCTGAAATTTCCACCATGCTTGCTAATTATACTTTTAAGGGTGGTATACCAAAGAAACTTGGAGATCCCGGAGTACCAATTATACCATGCTCCATTAAAAGAAAGTATGTTAAAATTGCTTTATGTGATCTTGGAACTGATGTTACTGTTATGCCTTTCTGTTTATATCGTAGACTTGATTTGAATAAGTTGACACCTACTAAAATCTCTTTGAAAATGGCAGATAAATCAACTGCTATACCCATCGGTATTTGTGAGGATGTGTCTGTGGTGGTTGCAAATGTTACTATCTTAACAGACTTTGTTATTCTTGATATTCCCAAGGATGACAGTATGTCGATCATCCTTGGTAGACCCTTTTTGAATACTGCACGGGCTATTATTGATTGTAACAAAGGCAATGTCACTTTTCATGTTAATGGTAATGAGCATACGGTACACTTTCCGAAGAAACAAGCTCAAGTTCATAGTATCAATTCAATTAAAAATTTCAACTATTACTATTGGATGTTTTCAATTCCCTCTTCCCACTGTCAAAAAGAAATATGATATTCTTATTGTTGGGGACATGCATATCCCCGTTGAGGTAACCTAGTGTTATTCGAATATTCTCTGGTTTCATATCATTCGGGAGAAGTTTGTTAATAAGACTTGATCAACCTTGTTAACAGATTCCTTTTGATGAGTATGCGATGGATGAATTTAGAAGGCACAACCCTCTGTACCCATCTTTTACTTTCTGTTATTTAGATTAAATAAAGCAGAAATAGTATTTTATGTCTGTTTTCTGCATTATCCTTGCAATAAAAAATGTCCTGAAAATAAAAGTTCTCCAAATGCCTTGAAAATTTAGTATGATTATTTTTATAATATTTAAGAATTTCTGGTGCAATGAACACACCAGAGGGCCTCACCAGCTGGCCACAAGGGCGTAGGGCGCGCCCACCCCCCTGGGGCGTGCCCCTGACCTTGTGGGCCCCATGTTGCCCCCCTCCACTTATTCCAGCACCCATCCACTCCTTCCTCCAGAAAAAAATCACTCCATAGCCCAAAGTCGTGTTCTTGCTCATCTTGCTGCCATTTTCGATCTCCTTGCTCAAAGCTCCATTTAGAAAACTGCTTTGGGGGATTGTTCTTCGGTATGTGACTCCTCCAATGGTACAATTAGTTTTTGTTCTAGTGCTTTATTCATTGCAAATTTTTGCTGCAATGGTGATCCTGTTCTTGAGCTTGCATGTCAAATTTATATGGTCCAAAATAGTTTTCACTACAAAAAAAGACACTTCCGTGATGATACGTGTTTGTCACAGTAGGTCACGTTTTCTTTCATGCATGTACATCCATGACGATTTTATGAAAGAATGAAGATAGTCATACCTTTGCTGTCGTAGAAGTGTTCCATGACATTACCAAAATTATCATCACGGAAGTGTCCACTTCCATGACGATAAATCGCGCATCCACCGTAACGGAACGTCGTTAAGCTATCGAGTCCGGTTTTGGATCTGATAACCCGCTAACAGCCCGGACCAATGAGGATTTTCCATGTATAAAATTCTCATTGGCCGGAGGAAACACATGTTGGCTCACCGTTGAGACATATGTCATCCATTCATTGGACAGGAGGCGCCTATGATACGTCGACACATGGCATGGCCCAACAGAGGCCCATTACGGTGAAAAGGCCGGCCCGTTTGACTTGGTAAAAAGGTAACGGGCCGGCCCACGGAAGGCCTGTTAACGACCTGTTCGTATATAGCCCATTTACAGCCCGCTAACTCACGGCCCGTTACGGCCTATCGGAATTAAGCCCAGTAGCTTCATTTGGGCCTTCCAATATGATTCCAGCCTGTTGTAACTTCCGGTCCATGTATGGCCCATGATGTCTTTCGGCCCATACGAGACCATTTGTAACTCTTGGCCCTTTAACGGCCCATGGTGAATCTGGCCCGCAATGAACAGTGCACCCCTTTATACCCATTAACGGCCCATTATTCCATTGGGCCGTTTCCAACCCGTGTTATCTTTCGGCCTTCTCAGGGCCCATTTATTCTTGGGCTCATTTCTAGAATTCGGTTAGATACAGTCCATTACTGGCATGTTCCGTTTGTGGGCCAAATACAGCCTGTGGTTACATTCGTCTCGTTTGTGGCCCGTTAACCCGTTGGGCTGTTTTCATAGCATTATCAAATACGGCCTATTAATGGCCCGTTATGGTCCATGAATAGAACGACCATGTCTGGCGAAATGATTATACGCCTCGTAGAAGGCCCATGGGTCCTACAGCCCATAGAAGACCAATGGATCCTACGGCCCATAGAAGGCCCATCGATCATACGGCCCGTAGAAAGTCCATGGATCCTACGGTCTGTAAAAGGCCCATGGATCCTATGGCCCGTAGAAGGCCCACAGATCGTATGGCCCGCAGGAGGCCCATGGTTACAACAGTCCATTTGTTGCCATGATTATTGTGGCCTAGTTACCAAAACTAGGTTATTGTGGCCACTAAAAAACGCGGAAAAAGAACTACAGTGACTACAAGCAAACAACTAAACAAGACAATAAGGAAATAAATAAGCAAGCAACTAACGCTAGCCTATTACAGCTATTAGACATATTATATCCACTAGGCATCAAAGTTCGCCACCAGTGCAAATATAGGGAACAAAGCAGCATATACATACACTGGCCGTCAAAATTGGTAACCAGTGCAAATAAACGCAGCAGCAAAACAAGTCCATAACTGAAACAACTTCGGAAGAGCTCAAGAAACGTTATCCTGGGTATCCACCATGCTGGCAATAAGCTTAGCAAGCTTATTAGCTTTGTCATGTTTGGCTCTAAAATCCTCCAACGCTTGCTGTTGCACCAGAAAGTATGCATCTGAATGCTCCAGGGACTTCCGCAGTCCTTCCGCTTCTTGTCACAGCACAGCTGATCGATGTATTTCAGCTTGTAGTTGAGACTCAAGAAACCGAACTGATTCAGACAGTGGCTTGTGCAAGCGGTAGTGGCTAGTAACTCAGACTGTAAACCAAGACATGATGTTGGGGTTGCCTCACTGTCTTCAAGATAGTTTTCCTTAGCTGTTTTACCAGCTTTGTTGGAGACCAACAAGGATGTCTCATGATCCTGAACCTTATCTGCATTACTTCCTTTATCATTGCTTAATAAGGCACTCTTCCCCAATATTCTTTCAGCATTCTAAAAGAAGAAACAAGTAGACACATAACAGGTTTACCATGTACTAGTATATGAAACTCATTTCGGTGAACCAGTTCATTAGTAAGGTGGACAAGAATAACTACCAAGTCTTCTATTGCCAAGTAGTACATTATAAAAGCATCAAACAAACATATATCTATATCCTATGGTCACTACATTGTCTTGCCAAATCAAAATAGAGACACGGTTCAAATCATATCAGTTCAAGAGAAAGCAGCACTGAAATAATACAAAGCGTGGGAAACTAAACGGCACAACAAGATTTCAGATGGGTACCACGGGTCTACATGTACAACAACACTATTGGCCCTGTTATGATGCTAGTAATGTGCATGATATGAGAAGTCAACTGTATACACAATTGAAATTCAAATCAACAGAGCTATTTATAAGAGCAAACCTGTTAAAGAAACATGCGTAAACATACCTGTTGTGCCATTGGAGTTTCCATTGGATAGTTAAATTTAAAAATAAGTTTGTATGAGTAAATACAGTGATACAAGAGCAAAGCAGTATGCACGATAGCAATGGAATCTTAAATGAGAACAGTTGTTCTTCAGGTTTAAGCACTTGTTCTACATGAACAGAGATAGTAAGACGCAAGCATATAGTTCTTCAGGTTTAAGCACTAGTTCTAAATGAGCTCATAGCCCTTACCACATTCTTGGTTCGGGACTAGTAAAGAACAAGGCGTTCCTAGTCATCGTCCAGTAAATGTGTCTCAAGAGAACGTAAGGGAATTTGATGAGTTTCTTTGCCAGTGAAGTACTTTTTCTTCAGGTAATTCCGATACTGCCACCAAGCATTCTTGAAGATAGCAAAGGTATTAGCACAGGTTACCTCATCCTAAGTTTCTATATCGGTCCTTCTCTATAGATACAAATGGGAAAATTTGATGTATTATAACAATCATGGAGGTAGAATGTATGGGACAAAGCAAAGTAATTTCTATGAATAACATTACTTACACATAACTCCTGGACAAACACCTGTAACTGGCATTTTCCTTTATCTTCAGTATAATATTTCCATGATGGGAAGATACACACATAGGATTTAACAACATCAACTGTGATAGATGCTAAACTATGAATGGCTGGTTTAGCTTCCTCCACAGGAATAGGTGTACTAACTGGTGGAGTTGGGGTTTGCCGTGGTAGTGCTGGCGCTTCGGGCACTGGAGCTGCCTTACTAACTACTCTTGTTTGGGAGCTCTGTGGTGGAGATGGTGCTATGTCAACAGGAACTGGGTTACTATCTACTGGGGTTGGGGTTAGATTGGGTGAAGCTGGTTCTCTGTCCATCGCAGTAGGGGTAAAATCTGAGAGAGTCTGGGTTATGTGTGGTAGGGCTGGTTCTCGTGCATGTACAACTGGGGTGCTATCTCCACCAAGAGGTAGCACTATTTTATTTGAAGACCCTGTTTTTACTCCACTAGATACTGCCATCACCCGCTCCAATTCAAATGGCTGATAAACAGGAAACATAATTGAATGCACATACATTGTATGAGAGACAGATGCAATAGATAGTGTGGAAAAAAGAGGGCATTAAATAATTGACATGTATATTGTTTAACTAAAACGGATAGCATGACATAATTTCACATATATGATGTCTATCTAAACTGGATAGCATAGCATAACATAATTCAAATATATGATGACTAACTAAACAAGATCGCATGACGTAATTCACATACATGTTATCTAAGTAACTAGGATCACATGATTTAATTCACATATGTGATTTATATGCTAAGCGGAGGGCATTCGCATATATGATGTCTGAACTAAGAAATATGGTGTTGAATATTGTGTATATGATGTCTAAACTATGTAATGCAAGACACCATATGCATGATATGAGCAGTAGAACTGTGCCATGTTAGAGCACACACCTCGCTGGGGGAATAGGACTGGTCATCTGTCTCTGAATCCATCTCTGAGGAGCTATCGGGACCCAACAAGAGATCTGCTTCGACAGGTAGCACTGTCTGCTCTAAAGGCCTTGTTTTCACTCTAGATTTTTCCATCACCCACTCAAATGGATGATTCATAGGAAGAGTAGTTTAATGTACAAACATTGTCGACAAATGGAAATTTAATGAAGAAAAGGATGGGCTAGATATCATTCAAATATATGATGCCTGGTTAAACAGGATGGCATTGCACATTTCACATATATTATGGTTGGCTAAAAGACATGAGACTGCATAATTCCCATATATGATATTGAAACTAAACAGGTGGCATTACAGAACATGTCTAAACTAAGTAGATGACATATATGATGTCGAAAGTAGGCACTGCAAGGCAACATATGCATGATATGACTAACATCATCATGCCAAGTTAGAGCAAATGCTTTGGGGTAAATAGGAGTGGTCAGCTGCGTCTGAGTCCGCCTCAGAAAGGATATCTTCCTCTGGATTACAATCTGGAGAGGAGGGGAGGGTCTGCCATTGAACCCACCATGGGGCGATGTCTGCATGACATTGTATTGTCGCGCAAAACTCTTCTCCTTTTCTCTATATGTTCATCATGACTGTGTACAATATCTGACATGCATACAAAAAATATGGTGAAATTATGTAAGGAGAGCATGCAGAAATCTAGAGTAATGGTAACAACCAGTGGATGGATCCAAAAATAATGGTAGCAGGTTGGTGATTGATTTAATTTAATAAAAAACATATGATGATTGTTTTACTATTTGTTTCCCACCCAAGATGAACAACATAGGCATACCCTAGGTGAACCAGATATTAGACAGAGATATTATTCATTGTTGCCTCGATATGTGCCCCACAACTAATTTAGAACTCAAGTTTGAACATCAATTTGGACCTGACTTGGAGTCTAAGAGGTGAATAAGACAATAAAGTAGCAGGTAATATTAAGCAATGCATAACATAAGCAGAAACAAAAGAGTGCGACCTCTCTTGTGGACCCATGTACTCCTTAGGTTCATCTGCTGAGTCGATGATGGTGATGCCGTTGCGGTGGGTGCCGGCAGCAGGGAAGGAGATCTAAGGCAGCGAAAGACGGTCAGGAGTCATGATGTCTGGTTTGGTGGATGCTTCTGTCGATGGAGCAGCTCAGGTGAGGTGGACGACGTTGCGGCAGGAGCAGGACAAACCACACAAAGTTTTCTTCGACACCTACCTGTAACTGAAGTAATTCTGTAAGGGCTCATTTCGCATGCATGATTCTAAAAATGCAAGAATAGGAGGAAAAACACCAGAATAGGATAGGAATGCACATGGGAAACAGAGCATTTGTGAACATAGGATTTCTGTCAACTTGGGTGTTTGGTTCACAAGAAAAGGAGGAGCAGAGGAATGCAAAGAAACATGGCCAAAATAAAGTGAAACCATATGAAAGTGTGTACAGTTAGAATGTTATTCTACCACTAATGCACTTGGTCTTGTTTTCATGCATAGGATTTTGAAAGGTGGATGTTTTGCTCCATTCCTTTCAACAAAATGCATGAATAATTGAATAGTAGAGTGCCATCGGAAAATTTCCTATTGCTATGTTTTTCCATTGAACAAAAATAGCCCTAATGGATCGACATGAATGTAGAGTAATAAGTGATGCGACAAGTGTACAACCTCTTTGCTGTAGCTGTGTCGACCTTAGCATCATTGGGTTGGTCGCTGAAGAAGTTGAGGCAGAGGTGGCTGTCGGAGGTGTGGAGGAAGATCTGAGGAATCTGTAGACGGTGTCCAGGGCACTGCTCTGTTGTGATGGATCGTTCTGTCCTTGGAGCAGCTCCGGTGAGCCGTAAGACATCAAGGCTGAAGCAGCACAAGACAGACATCGTTAATCTCAAGTGGGATTCTAATAGCATCTCCAATAGATGATGTAAAATGCATTACCAAAAAGTGATAGATGTAAAATTTACATCACCAAAAACCACCTAACTACAACAGATGAGGTAAAAACTATTGACTCTGAACTTAACTGTCGAAACTGAAATTTACTGTGGAATCTGAATGTTACAGTCGAAACTGAACGCAATGGTAGCAGAGAGGCACTTGACATGGGATAGTTTAGGGAGGGCCTATGGTTCATCTTCAACCTGCAACCCCTTGAGCTGCCAGCCACCACCGGCCGAACCCCGCGCCGCCTTGCCACCCTGAAACAACTACCCACCGCCACCTCGCCGCCCCGAAACAACTTCCCACCGCCGGTCCGCCGCTGCCTCGCCGCCCAGAAACAACTCCCCACCGTCGGTCCGCCCCCACCTTGGCTAGCCCTCTAGCCCCCCCCCATGCGCGCCAAGCTTTTTCTCCAGCGATCCCCACACCACAGCCCCCCCACCGCGCCCCCCCACCACCGGCGAGCAGCACCCCACCCAGAACCCTAAGATAGATAGTGGGGTACCTCTCCGGCGAGCCCCCCTCCCCGCTACGGGTGGTTCTTCCTTAACTCCGGTGAGACCCAGCACCCCCTAAAAATTGACTGACCCAAAAGTCGATTCAATCGACTGAAGTGTAGCTAAATCAGAGCAGAGCAGCAGCACGAGCAAGGGGAGAGCAGCGCCGCGAGCAAGCGAGAGTCGGAGCAGCGGCAGCAGCGTGAGTGAGCGAGCAAGAGCCTAGGAAGCAGCAGTAGCAGCATGAGCGAGCGAGTGAGAGCCGGAGCAGCAGCAGCAGCGAGAGCGACCGAGCGACAGCCAGAGCAGCAGTAGCAGATCTGGCTGGTATGGACACCACCACCAAAGGGGCCTCGCACTGGGGAGAGCCGCCATGGAGATGTCACCCGCAACGCTGGCTTCGAGGTAGCCGCTCCATGGGGGTGCAGGATGGACCACCATCAACGCCGGGAGGTCGAGTTAAGGAGAAGGTGCGATGCGATGAGTGTACCACTACAGGAATCCAGTATTTTGCCGGCTGCCACGGCGGATGGCAAAGGCACGGACGGTGGACGGCAAACAGTGACGGCAAAGACAGGGTCGGCAAACAGGTCCTTTGTCATCTGCTTTTTATGGCGGACGGCAAAGAGCCCTTTGCCTACAGCGGCGGACGGCAAAGAGGAGGGACGGCAAAAACTGGACGTCCGCCAGCGTTAGTCCGTTAGGCGGCTAACGGCGGCCATTGCTGTCCGCCAGCGGACGGCAAATTTGAGCGCCTCTTTGTCGTTCGCCAGTTGACGTCAGCAATGCGTCAGCGCCCGCTATGTTTTGCCGTCTGCCACGGCGGACGGCAAAGGCAAACTCTTTGCCATAAGCTTAGCTTTGCCGTCCGCCACGGTAGGCAAATTTGCCAAATGGCCCATCCCTCAGGAAGCACAGGTGGGCACCACGTGCCCCCTTTGCCGTCTTCCACCGATGGCAAAGGCGTCTTTGTCGTCTGCCGTGGACGGCAAAGAGCCTGCACTGCCTCTTTTTTATTCTGTTTTTCTTATATCCAACAATTATCACAACAAATATATCACAGCACATATATATCCATCAGATAAATATCCAGCACATATATATCCAACATAATAAATATCCAGCACATATATATCCATCCATACATACATAGTAGGTTGCACATAGTTCCATCGATCCATACATATTACAATATGCAAAGTTTCATCATAGCAATCTAGTTTCATCATAGCAAGCGAGCAGAATACAAGAAGTGCATCAAACGAAAAAAAAAGCAATCCATCATAGGAAGCTGGCTTCCGTGAAGTGAATGAAACCTGCAAAATGACAAATAAGAAAGTTAGAAAAAGAAGACTAGAAGAAGAATTAGACTAGATGTAACATCCCAAATTTTCAATTTGGAATGTTATACATTAGATCATCAATGCATATCATATTTTATTTGCTTTTGGTTTGATCCTAGAAATTTCACGCAACTCAAGGACCCACGGAGAGAGTTGGGGATTTCGTTATTTCCATATTTGAGTTTTCTCAAATTTTGCGAATAGGATCCTTTGATTTTAATTATTTTATCATCAATTATTTCTATTACAAAAATATGAGAGAGGGAATAAAATGACTTTCCCAAAATAAAGAAATATTGAGGATTTAATAATAAAATCAAATAAGATTTTATTTCAGAGTTTTTCGGTATTTTATTTGAATTTAGGAAAAATGTGTGTTTTTCAAAATTACATTTAGGCCACAGATAAATGTTCACCTTGTGCGGCTTGATTTTAGACGCCCGGGAAAATTTATTTCGGGATTTTTGGAGTCCTTTTAGTATTTCTTTTATTTGTTTTTTTGCGCGGAATAATTAAAAAAAGAAAAAAAAAGAAAAAGAAAAAAAAGGGGTCGCGGTTTTATTTTTTTAGTTTCATTTTTTAAATAGATCGGTTTTTCCGGTTTATTTATTTAGCGAGCGTTCGTTCGTTCATTCGTTCTAGCGAACGTTCATCATTTTTCTTTTTCTCGGATTAAATCCGCGATTTTCTGATCGCGATTCGTGATCTGATTTTTGTTTTAGTATAACTTTTCGCTCGGTTATCGGAATTAGGCGATTCAAGCGCCTGGAGTTTCGTCTCGAAACCCTCTATCCGTTTAACCAACTTAAACAAGTTTTTGCCACTGCAAAAATTGTCCTAGATCCAGAATAGTAAATGAAGCTTGTTTCTTTTGCCGTTTGACTTTCGTTGCTTCGTTTGATTTGATTCTTTTTGCAAACCAGAGTTCTTAAGTTGAACCTTCTGGTTAGATCTCTTATTTGAGTTTTACCCATGCATTAGATGAATACTTATTGTATGCTTGTTTGTTTGTCTGCGATAGAATACCCGGAGTGCGCCGCCTATTACTTCGAATCTCTAGGTTTCGCGGATCATCAGCAAGGCAAGTAACACTTTGATCATACCTCCTACTACCCAGTTTTATTGCATTAGATCAATCCTCAAACATTGCATGATTAGGATCTAATTAAATTGTGAGATGGGAAGTAGTTGAGGTAGTACCTATTACTTGTTTATTATCAAACCTTTGGGAGTTACTTCTACGTTTGCCTATTATGCCATGCTATGATAGTAGACGTGGATTGGGTGAGTGATATCCATGATAGATGTGAGTTTGTTAATTAATGGTTTATCTAAGGTGGCAACTTAAACACACATCTGGGTGGATTGAGGTACCTGGGTATTCCAGGATTGCCTGTTTTTCTTTATGGACCGCCACCCAGGCCTAAAGGGATCATGAGATTATTCATACTAGAAACTTCCGTGTGCAGCCACAAGCTATTACGGGCTGTAGCATAGTTGATTAAGTCGTGCGAACTCTTACAGGGTAGACTAGCAGATGTAGGGGAGAGTAGGTGTAACGGTCTATCCATCATAAGGTGCTAGCGCTTCTGAAAGACTATGTCTCGGTCATCCATTTCTCAAACACCATGTAGTGCGAGAAACCAAACGGAGGCGATCGAGTCTTGTGGGGAAAAGTGCGCAAACTTCTACAGAGTGTATAAACTAATCATGGTTAGCCGTGTCCCCGGTTATGGACATCTTGAGTATCTAGTACTTGGATTATCATGTGAATCTCAACATGTTACTCTAAATTAATTTTGTTGGGTTTTGTTAATGATGATGCTTAATTGGGATTGAGGATGCTGTCAACCATTCTCAATGTTTAACAACTACCATGATAGTTAAATAAAATTTATTCCTTTGCAGTAGGGAAAAATTGGCTTTACGCAAAACTGTAACCATAGAGCTTTCCACCAGCCAAATATGCATATAGTATAGCTGTTTCATTCCATTACTCCCTATGTGTTACTTTGCCAGCATATTCCATGTGCTGGCCCGTTTCGGGCTGCAACGTTAATGTTGCAGACTTTTCAGACGACGATTAAGGAGTTTTTAGGTCGTGGTTCTATACTCAGTGATGCTGTTGGAGTTGATGGACTCACTTATCTTGCAAGCCTTCCGTTTTTATAGTTATTAGATGGCCTTAAGCCATATTTATTGTAATAAGTTCTCTATTGAGACACTCGATGTACTAAGTGTGTGATTGCTACTCTGTTATAAATACTCCGAGTATTGTGTGGTGTCAGCATTACTGATCCAGGGATGACACCTGAGCACAGAGATCAGACTGTTTGAGGTCTAGTCGCTGCACTAGAAGAAAAAGAATAGAAGAAGAAGAAGAAGAAGAAGTCTAGAAGAAGAAGTATATGCCATTTATTAGCTAACAAGTCTGCATAGTCAAGCCTAAATAAGGCACATCCTTTCTCACATGCATGTATCTTCTCATAGGGCATCTTCAGTGCACAAAGGATTTTGTCCGATTGGTACAGGTTTGCAGGCATTACATGGCCTTTGGGTAGAAAGCGTCCAAATACTGTCATAATTGCGTCATAGCATTCTCTGCCCAAGTTGAACCGAGCCTTCAGAGCCATTACTTGTGAGATGGCATCCAACTAACAAAGCTCAGTGTGCTCATGGAGCGGACGTTTTGAAGACTCCAACATTTCATTGAAGGCCTTTGCAGATTCCTCCATCTCCTCGTCCGAATCCCGAGCATCATCATAGTCGTGCACCACGTTTTCCATCCCAGTACCATGCTCGTCGGTGCAACGACGATCCACCTCAGCTCGGTCACGTTGGGCAGACTCACCATGAAATGTCCACACCGTATAATCGGGCGTAAAACCACTCTTCTACAGGTGTTTGCCCATTTCAGCCTATGTCCTCTTTTCCCAATTGCCGCACCGGAAACAGGGGCACCAGGTTTTCTTCTGGCCATTTGCAAATGCGGCTTGCACAAACCCCTTGGTTTTTGTGAACCATTCAGCGCTCCATTTGTTCTGACCAGTGTGACCGGTATACATCCACGCACGATCACTCATCTTGACTTTCAGAGCTACTGGACACACAACAATTATATATGTAATTCACCATGTATATATTCATCAGTTGATCTACTTTCTCAATTTTATTACGTCCATGCAACCTACACTCTAATAGGTAATGATAGGTCCTAATCCCACCCGTGTATGTGTAGATTGGGTTCATTTTCCCATGCTATGCTCCGGATCCGACGCAAAATTTTGGCAGCACCTCCCCGCTGTTCTCCTGATACACGTCTCTGCAATAAACAGAGAGGATGTGTACCCAAAGAACAACAGGGGAGGCACTGACGAAATTTATGCGTCGGATCCGGAGCAAAGCATATGGGAAAACGAACCCAATCTACACATACTCGGGTTGTCCATGGATAGCGTTGGACAATTCGAAAGAATCAAGGTTATAAATATGCAAATGCATGCATATTTATAACTATGACGCTTTCGAACGGGAGACACATATTGGTTACGCATACTGATGATTCAAGACACATATATAGCTAGCTATCAAGTTTCATCGGAATAGATCAAATAATTAATGGGGAAGGAGGACATGTCATTTGTGCTCACCCACGAACAAAGGGGCAGAGCTCGTCAAACGCACAGCGAGGTCGTCGAACACCAAACCTCGCAGCGATGAAACAACTGCACATTTAAAACTACCCGATCAACACAATTATATATGATGTTTTTCATAACAAAATCAAAAAATATAAGGCCAAAGAACACCTTTTCGGGAGGTGTCGGGGGTCGGGGTGTCGTGTCCGTGTCGGGGTGTCGTAT